>NC_141139.1:49393009-49547732 GCF_053477565.2 Lygodium microphyllum
TGAGGGGAGAGTGAGAGGCTTGTAGCTTTCTTCTAAGGATCTTATAAGCCTTAAATATTAGCATTTGCCATTACCATTTTTTTAAAAAAATCCAAAGCATTACTATGATGGGGAGAGTGTGGGAGAGAGAAGGACTGACGGAAGAGAGTTAGTGAAGGTGAGGAGAGAATAGGGAGAAGAAAAGAATAAGTAGATAGGGGAGAAGACAAGAAGGAAATAAGAAGATAGAGGAGAAGAGGAAAGGGAGTAGGGGAAGAGAAGGAGGAAAACAGATAAGAGAGGAAGAAGAAGAGAAGTAGGAGAGAAGAAATAAAAGAAGAAGAGAAGAATAAGAGGGAGAGAGAAGAAGAAAGAGGAGGAGAAGAGAGGAAGAGAGAGAATGGGAAGACGTAAGGGGAGGATAAGAGGGAGAGAGAAGAAGAAAGAGGAGGAGAAGAGAGGGAGAGAGAGAATGGGAAGATGTAAGGGGAGGAGAAGAGAGAAAGAGAAGAAGAGGAGGAGAGAAGGGAAGAAGATAGAGAATGAGAAGAGAAGATGAGAGAGAATGGAAAGAAGTTAGGGAAGGAGAAGAGATAAAGAGATGAAGATTGAGGAGGAGGAGAGAGAGAAGAAGATGGAGGAGGGGAGGAGAAGAAGAGAGAGAAGAATAAGATATAGGAGGAGAAAACAAGAAGAGAGACAGGAAGAAGTTAGGGAGAAGAAGAGAATTGGAGAAAAAGATAGAGGAGGAGATACTAGAGAGAGGGGAAGAAGAAGAGAATAGAGAAAGAGAGAAGAGTAGAAAAAGAAACTGATAGAGAGAATAGAGAGAGAGAGAGAGAGAGAGAGAGAGGGTAAGAGATAGGTAGAGAATAGAGAAAAAGAGAGATACATTGCCATAGAGTGAGAGAAAGAAATAGTAGAGAGGGAGAGCCTATCCATTTTCAAGGAAACCTATCAATACTTGTGTGAAGAGTGCTCATGCAAAGGACAGGATCTAGGACACTCAAGGTCCATGTGACTCTAAATGAGACATGAAAGTGCATGAAATATTCAAAGAAAAGGAATTGCATCCTCTTTTGCAAAGTATTCAAAATATATTATTTTATATTGTTAACTTTCTCTTCCTAAGATAAGGTTTATTTCTTTGAGAAGTAAATGTTTTTTCTAATTGAGGACAAGTTGATTGAATCTTATAGAATATTCAATGCGATTTTCTAACTGAGATTATGAAAGGGGAATGTTTTTGTAGATGTGTCTAATAGTTTGATTGCCTCGATTGTGTATTTGCACAAAAGTTCTTATGTCCTCATGGTTGGATTTACAATTAAGCTCAAAATCTTCCTCAAGCTTAGTGGTAGGATCCCTTCACCAAAGGACCATGCTAGAGGCTAGGACTAACCATAGATACAAGAGATCTCTTTGTAGGAATGATGTTATGCTAAGAGGCGATGAGGGTGGCATGGGAGTTTGGCCATAAATTTCTTGTGTTAAACAAGCCCAGGATGGGCTTCCTAGAAGGCCTTAATGTTAGATAAAGATGGATTATTGGATTTGTGCTTGAGATATGGACATAAGTCCCAAATTAAGGGATGGATTGCTAGGGTGGCATTGCATCTTGGAGAAGGTGGAGGATCAATACATGTTTTGAAACAACTTTCAAATTATGTTTGACCTTGTCTTTATGTATGTGGCCATAAATCATGTGAAGAAAGTAGTGTTTAATAGATAATTAAGTAAGCTATATTTGCATGTCAAACATAAATGTGTTAGGATAATTAGATAACTAAAACACACCCTTGAGGAAATTGGGAGGGCGAGAGCCCTACAGATGGGTCAGAGATGGGTGGTTTCAGTGAGGCCAAAAGTTTTCCTTCAAGGTGCTAGAATCACGAAGTAGCCAAATGCATCATTGCGTAGTGTGTTGTCCTAGATCCTAATCAATGTAATTTTAGGGCATTAGATTCAAGACTATAACCTATGGATAGAGGGCTTGACACATATCACTTCTCCTCATTTCTCATTCTCTTTGAATCAAGTGAAGCATTGATCTCCTTAGGTTTGAGTTGACTTGCAAATACACTAGCTCAAGAATTGATGCTACTTAAGATAGCCTTGACCTTAGCATCAAACTAAAAGCTCGGATTTAGTTCTATCCTTATGGAGAAGTGAGAGAGAGAGAGAGAGAGAGAGAGAGAGAGAGAGAGAGAGAGAGAGATAGATGGGAAGAGGGATAAAGAGATAAAAAATATTATATATATATATATATATATATATATATATATATATATATATATATATATATATATATATATATATATCTCTCTAAAGAGGGAGAGAGAGAGAGAGAGAGAGAGAGAGAGGGGTTAGAGAAGGGGAGTGTGAGAGATAGATAGAGAGGGAGACTAAGAGAAAGATAGAAGAGAATTAATGAGAGAAAGATAGAAGGGAGTTAGAGAGTGAGAGTGAGAAAGAGAGCATGAGAGATTGAAGAAGAGGGTCATGAGTGACTCCTAGCATCAAGCCAGTACAGCTCATCTTCTTGCTTAGAGATTACCCTCTCACTCTCCTCACTTCATCTGCCTACTCAAAAAGTAGCCCCAACTTCCTACACAAACCCTTCTCTATCCATTGCTATTATTGCCTTTATTCTCGTTGCATCTCTTATTCTCTATCTAAAAGTTTATCCAAAAAAACATCCAAGAAAACCCTCTAAGATCTATCATATTTTCTCCTCATCTTTTTATTAGAGCTTACCTCTCATAAGTTGTAATTTATTCTTACCCAACCAAAAACTCTACACCTTTTTTGAACTTATCCTTCTACCCTCGATGAGCCCTAAATTCAAGGAGCACAAATTAGACAAAGACCAAGGAAGAGTAACACAAAGGATGTGCTAAGGGAATGTAATGCCTTAGCAAGATGGTCCCAAAGAAAATGAATATTGAAGCTAGACAAGACATAGCATGTATAAGCGATATCCTTGTTATGCCAATTCAAGTCCATGCATTTCCTTTGTATTTAAAAAAATAACCTTGATAAAAAAATCATAGAAAAATTAGATGAATAATGTTAATAATATAGATCACGACTACTTGATATCTCACGATTCTTGTAGATACCCAAGAATCAAGTAAATGGATAATAAATATAGGTTCTTAGGAGAAAATTCCAATAGGAATGCCCTCGAGGAGATCAGTCATAAATATATGTATGTATAACGTGAGTTCAACATAAGGGATTTTTAAAATACCATTTTTACTTTTTTTTACATACAAAAGGATCCCATATAAAGGGGTTACTTACAGATTGAATAAAAAAGGGTTATGTTTTATTAGGAAAATTTTCATAGATAAGGATATTTATAAATAGCACTTGAACACACGTGATATAGAGGGCATGCATATAGTGAACTACCCGGGGGAATGCCTCTCCCATAATGGTACCTAGTCTATGCTTGGAACTTCTTAATCAATTGGATATTTAATATTATGATTGCTTTAGAAAATTTTGTTGTACATCAAAATTAATGTTCAAACTTTGAAATGGAATCTTTATGTAATAAAGGGAAAGACTCAAGGATATTAAGATAAATTGAGCTAATGGTTAAGCATTATCCTAGTTACCTCATAAAAACTAACTAGTTAAGAAAGATTGACCCCTCTAGTAAGGGTTAGAAAAACATTAACCCTTTTTGTTTGATAATTATGTAGCAAGGTGTCTCAATGAAATCATGACCAAAAGATAATTTAGACATATCTACATCCTTTATCTTGCAAAAAAGGAAGCTTTGATGCTCATAGATGTTATATCTCATTACCAGCTAGGTTTGAAACGAGATAGCATGATGACTTAAATTAAGCAGATCATATGCGTGGAAACTCAAGGCTTAGAGAAGTACTCATCCATAAGTGTATTTTATTATATTGTTTGCCATGTTGAAACAAATGTTTGCACTGCTTGTGAATCGTTTGTAATGCTTGTGGATTTTAGAGATCATTTATACAAAAATAAGTTAATTCTTGTATGCATGCACTAACCAACCCCAAGGTTAGTTGTGCTAGCTATTTATTAAGTGAGCTGGATTGGCACTAGATTGCTAGGACATGATAGATCTCTCCATAGGAACTTGTTGAATGCTAGAATGCACTAAGGAGCCACATCAATTTATTAGTGGGATTTTGAGGTCACTTTTTGGACTTTTAGCATGTAGAGAGATTGTGCACTCCACTAATCAGGAAAAGACTTCTATTTTGGAGCTTTTTTTTTGTCATTTTCATAAAATAATTTTGGAATTTTTAAAATTGTTATTTTTATTGAAATGACTCGAGTAATTGTCACTTTCCAACAATAAAATGGATTAGTTACTAGTTTCGTTGAGATGGGTTGGAGTGATTATCATTTTCTAATAGCAAAATTGTATCCTCACAATTTAGTTATTTCTTTTATTGATGGAGAAAAAGGTGATGGAAACCTTTTTTTTGAAATATTTTAGTATTCATCTCCTCCTCTCTTTCCTCCATTTCACAGCCCTTGGAGTTTCTCTTTGTTTTCTCTTCATTCCACTGCACATTTTTACACTCCATGTTCTTGCACCATGGAGATGTCTACTCAGTGTAGAAAATCTAGTGCTTCGATCGAGTCCAAAGTTACTTATAATACACTTGATGAGAAAGACATGTGGGTTTGTTGACCATGACAAAGGAAAGTTCAATAATCATGCATAAAAAAGGTGGAATATTCTCAATTGAGCCAACCCTTTGTTATCATGCTAGAAGGGCAACATAACATATTTCAAGCTTGGTGGCTCCAAGAGGACAATCAAGGAAATGCATGTGCAATATGTTTTCATACATAAGGGGCTTCATTTTAAGCCTAATACCTCTAATTTCTCTCTCCATAGATCTAACTATTAGTGCAATCTGATTGGATTTACTTTCTAGTATGAATGAAGGTTCATGTTTCTTATTCATATTGTAACTAACAAGGCCATTTTATGTTAATAGGCTTGTATCCATCAAGCCTCAAGGAGTGACATCCAATGGAATGTGTGGTAGATGTTCTAAATGTCATCCATATCTCTATTAGTGAAGAGCTTTATAAGGGGAGGATTAAAGTGGCACTATTTAAGAGGGGCATATTCTTTTTCAATAATTTCTACATACTCCCTCTAGTTAGTAATGAAACACCTTATCCAACCTTCCCCTTCTATATTTTAAGAGCAAAGAGGGGCTACTAGTAAATTAAAGAATAAGTGAGAGTGATAGGTGCAAAATTTTCTAGAGTTATAGAAATTCCTAAAGTCTAACATTTTAAGTAGGAAAAGTAGAATATCTACTTTTATATATGTAGTCATTTTTGTGGACTCTTTCCCTAGCACTGAAGTCTCAACCTCAAGTGTAATGTGTCCACCTATCGGCTGTCCAAGCACGTTTTTAGCGGTCTATTGAGAATCTGAGCTCTAAGCGATGCTGCTTGGCACTCCCATGGAATGTTACGGTGTCCTACTGCTACACACACACCATGTGAAAAACTCTACAGTGTGGCTTTCTTATTAATCTAGAAAGCCAATGCCATTTTAGACATTAGTGTTAGTCTCTATGGTTCAAAAATATTAGATTTTTGGACAAGTTTAGCCAATTTTTGATATTTTAGATATTATCTCTTGTAAAAATCCAAGAACTATAGATAACTTCTAGACTAGGATTACATGTAAAATAAAGTAGGTAGCTTTCAGCCAATTTTGAGAGGATTTTATGTAAAAAAAGGGATTGACGAAACGTGTGATGCACGATCGTTGTTTTCACGCAGTGAACATCACTCCGAAGTAGGAGATGAAGAAGGAGCGATCTGATAGAATTCTAGTTAGGGGCCCTCATATTTTACTCCCCTTTCGAAGCCAATAGAAGCATCAAATTGGTGGTCTGAGCAACATGATAGAGGAATGTATTATTTTATGCACGTTTTTGTGTACAAGAGATTGGTCTTCTCATAATGTAGAAATAATCTGACACGCTTCAACTTTGTGAGTATTCTTCTACATCTCCTATTTCTTTCTGTGAGTATTCTTCTATGTCTTCTATTTCTTCAAACCCCTTCTCTTCCGTCTACTCCTCTCCGTGAATCTCCCTTCACCCTGCTTTCTCTTACCCCTGCGATAGACTTTCAACCCCAAATGCTCCAACATCAGTGAACCCAATGTGAAAGTCGGCAGTAGAGGTGTGTAAAGATGGGGGATTCTACTGGATCAAGTCGTAGTGATGCTTTACAACAAATGATTTCTTTGTTGCAACAACAAAAACAGCAATAATTGTTGTTACAACAACAGATGCAAACTTGGCACAAAGCAGAAAGAATTGATTCCCTAGCCATGAATGCATTGCAGGTAGTGGGACAAGAATTAAAGTAGTTCAAAGGTTAAAATGTTTCGGCCTTCATTTGGTTGCATGCATTGCATGATCGGATTGATGAGTTAGATGGAAGAGATGTTGATTGGGCAGCTTTTAAGAAAGCTTTGAGAGAATAATTTTTCTTGCAAGATGCAGGATTAGTAACTAAAAAGACATTTATAGATTGGAAAAATCGATATGCGCAGTTGGATGCCGATGAGCAGCAATAATTGGAGAGTCAAAAAATTGATTTGTTTCTGAAGGCTGTAGATCCTGTCTTGTAGGAGACGCTAACTGATTGTTTAGAAGATGCCTCTTGAAACAGGGCTGAAATTAAATTGGGCTAATGTAACTGAAGCAGTGCATATGTTGGTAAAGAGAGAGTGGATGAAAATAAGATGGGGTATAGGCACCACACTTACCAGTGCTCAAAAGGGGGCTGAAATTGCAGTTAAGATGCCTATAGCTATGGCGGAACAACCAACTATACCTATTGGTCTAGCTATTAAAGGTGATGTTGTGGATGAATTAATCAAAGACATGCATGACTTGAGGCTAAATTTGACAGAAATTTATGCAAAGGTTGAAAAGTTGGATGTCTCAAGGTAGAAGAGAAGGGTCAGGGCAACAACCCAAATATCGTATTGAGAAGGATACAAGAGAAGATGTATTTGCTGTGACAGTTTTCAACATGAAAAGAAAGATTATACATCTTGCTATGAAGCGGAAGCAAAAAGGTTAGTCTTTTGGAAAGATGGAAAAATACATGCAACAAAAACTAGTCTTCCAATAGAGCCAAACTTTGGGAATGGTGGCATGTAGAAGAGGTTGGAAGATATGGATACAAGGATAGCATTTCTTGTCATAGATGGAGCCACATATGGGTTGAGAATTGAAAGGACTGATGAAACTCATAAAGGAGGCATGGGTGAAGCAAAATCTCGTGTTTGGATGCAAGCATTAGATTGCATGGAAAAGGGAAAAACAACAAAGTCTAAATTGACTAATGCAAGTCAAAGTATACATGGAAGAACATGATGGAGTGCACCTATGGATTCATTTTTAGCTTATGCTTATTTGGCTGAGGTTCATAATTAAGAAGCTCTTGTGGAAGAAAAGAAAAGAAGAGATGGGGACACTATTGGTCCTTCCTCTTCAGGCTCATCTAAATGCATAACACGAAGTAAAATGGAGCAGAGGCTGAAAAAGCCATGCCTGAGCATGCTATGGAGGATGCATCTCAAGAGAAGAAACAAGAAGGAAAGAAAATGGGTAAGCAGCCCGGTTACAGGTTACAATCAGATCTTGAGACTGCCACAAACCTTTAAAAAGTCTTGGAAGATCACATACTTGGCAATAGACTGGAATTCACACTTGACGAAGTTCTTACAATCGCAAAGCATGAATTTCATGATGCAATCATTGATATGCTAAAAAGAAAAAGGTAATTTGATGGTGAAGTTTTGCAAGCATTGATGCAGGTTGACAAAGAAATAGGGAAACATCTTCATAGGGAATATGATGATGCATGTCATGCTATTTTGAAATAGGCTAATGTTGAAAATGAGCTAAATGGGAGTATAGATAGCATTTCCACGTGAACCCCTCCTAATTCCTTTCAAACTAAGTTTTGATATGCAGTCTTGTGAATACCTTTCTTCCGGACATTTTTTCTTTTTATTGTCCTCTATTCCGGTGCACGGTTCTTCCCATATTCATTACTGAGTCCATTTTCAAGCCCATTTTTGGGATTTTTCTCATGTGAACGCATCCTATCTCGATCAAAACTATGTTTTATCATGATAGGATTTTTGGACACCTTATTCTACCCAATTTTCCTTCTCTCCGCACTTCGTTCTGATGCACGGATTTTCTGATATTAATACACGTATGTGTTTTCGGGTTTTTTTTTGTGTTTTTCCCATGTGAACACAGGCCTCGAGATCCCATCTCGAGTCACGTCAGCCTCTTGTGCAAGATCCGGAGGCAAGGAATTTACAACTAGAGCCTCCCCTGGCACCCAAGCGTCCTCCCGCTCCAAGCAGCACGGACAGAGAGACCTCTCGCGGCGGGTTCGGTCCACACACCTGATGCGGCTAACAACCCCCTTGGATAGGGCTAGGCAGGCAGTCGGAGGTAACTGAATCTGCCTCTCCCTCTAGGCTATTAACCTGAAGCATTAAGTGTTTGGCCTTGAATTAGTTCCTTGAGCAAAGAAGTTCAAATAATGTACCTAAGTGTACAATCACGATCATTTATGTGGTCGTTCGTAGTACGACCAACTGCTAAGGTGTGATTCCTTCTTCCCGAATGCTCCCAGCATTCGATCCTGGATCGTTCCCGACTTGGCGAGATTCCAGGGGCTTGGCAAGCTAGGTTGCTTGTTTCTCTTTTTCTTTGGGTTAGGGTTTGTACCCTACCGTTGTACCCTACCGACCCTAATTATCCTTACCTTATGGTCTCCTTGTAAAATAGATCATGGACAACCCCGCCATCCTCGGTTGGTCAACTTGCTGGTTATCTCCTAGATCCCTTGAAGTACCTATGTACCTTTGTCTTTGATCTTAATTGATCAAGATTGTCTATCCCCTTGACCATGGTTGGTCAAGATGGTTCTGTTTAGAATAGTTCCTACTTTGTCTTAAGTATAATCTTCTTAAGCCCTCTTAATAATGCTCACATGCACTAAGCTTTTACCTATCCCTCTTGAATTCACCAAGGACTTTGACATGGGACTCATGGATCTCAGTCCCATTTGGTAAATTACAAACAACGTTGAATTTTCCCAACTTTAATGCACGCAACGTAATGACATGCCTTCATTTCAATGCTTACAATTTTGATATAATCCATTCGATATTTTATGCCACACATGCGAATGTATTTTCTATGCATGCAATCTTAACATTATCCTCTATGTAATTATTTACACGATCTATAACCTTCTTGAATGATCTAATCTTTATAACTTTATGTGATTATTGTATGAGTCTAGCTACACTTTAATCTTTTCTGCAGTTTATTACATGTACCTTAGAATCCATCTTGCGATATGGAGATGCACTTTGCTTCTTTCGATGTCCTCTGAAATGTATTTTGTAAGAACTTGTGCAAGGAGCAATGCTCTTTATGCAAGAATTCATGCAAGAATTTTTTGGGGTAATTTACAATGCAATTACCTAATCAATTTCACCTATTATGATGTCATCTTACAACGAAATTTATATTGTTTGTTACAAACATCACAACTAAATTCATACCAAGGCAATTACCTATCAATCGCGCAATCAATGTGATGCACGTGAATATGATTTTCACCATGATAATTATAATCTATGATTTAATAATATAGCAACCTGGGTTTGGAGTGATGTCTTGATTCCAGTGTGTTGAGAGTGGAAAAAGACTGCATTTTTGACTAATTTTTGTTGTTTTTGAGGACTGAATGATTGATTTTTGATGGATTTAGAGTGGTGTATGGTTGTTAATGGAAGTATTTGAGAGTGTTTTGGATTATATTGATTACGTTTTGGAAGTTCATGATGATTCTTAGTAGAGATATGAAGCTCTATGATGTTCTGTTGAGGTTCTGATTGGTTCTATATACCTTCTGTATAGCTTCTGTTTTGCTCTGATTGTCTTGTGTATGAAGCATGGATTGATGATTGATGAAGATTGAGATCTTTTGGAAGCCTATTGAGTAGTTTTTTATAGTTTGGAATGGTTTGAGTATGAGTAATGAGGTTCTGATGACCTTCTGTAACCCTTTGTAGACCTTCTGTAGAGCCTCTATCTCTGCTCTGTCTCTGTACTATAATTGTATTGTAGCTGCTCTAGTACTGTACTGTAACTGTTTTGTAGACCTTTTGTAAGTGTTCTGTAGAATGTATGTGTCACTTTGGAAAAGTTTTCTAACTTTTGGAAAGGATGAATCTAAGTTAAAAAGAGCTAAAACAAGTGGAAGAAGCAGCTGACTAAGTGACAGTGACAGTAGTGAGCTGTGAAGAGACACTGTAGTGGCTCTGGTGACTCTTCATATCAGGCATACCTCTTGGGAGGTGCATCCATGACCTAAGAATGATTATTGAGAGTTATTATGAGAGTATTGTAGTGAGGATATGTTGTACTATTGAGAGAGAGAGAGAGAGAGAGAGAGAGAGAGCCAGAGATAGTCAAATCTAACATAAACAATGTAACTGTATATGAGAGATTGAGAGAGAGAACTATGAAGACATTGAAGATGAATACTATGTGATTGATTTCCATTCAAAGATGGTGTATTCCTTTGTGTTCTTTGTTATATCACATCCGTGGGAGATATATACTATAATGCTGTGTGAAGATTTGCTGTTTTCTTTGTTTTGGTCATCAAAAGAATGAAATAAAAGCTTGTTGATATTACAAGATAGATTTTCTTGCAAGAGAATTCCCTTTTCCTTGATGTTCCTTTTGGGGATCCACAGTGGTATTTACGCCTAATGATAGACCATTCGTGGTTGCGGTACGGTCTTGATTCAAGCCGCCATCCACTCTTGCGGGGTTTTCGGCTATCCTTGTAGATCTACGCTTCGGGGACATACTCAAAGATGCGCGTATGAGAGATAGAATTCTCCGACTCTCCTATGCAACTTTAAGTAAATACTTGTAGCCTCTCCATCTCAGAGCAGTGTGCCGAGGCATTGTCTTGCGATGATGATGAGGAGGGGGGGTTGCGTTTCAGCCCCACGAGGGGAGGCGTGATGTGTCAGGCGACGAGGGAGGGGGGGCTGCTGAAGACGACAAGGGGGGGGGGGGGGGTGCTGTCGAATATGACCAGGGGGAGGGGGGGCTTCCCCTTATATGGTGGGGGAGGAGGTGGTTTATGGGGGGGGAGACGGCCATTAACGGCCACCACCCCTCCAGCTGGGGGGATGCATGCCCCCCCTTCTCTCTCTTTACTCCCTCTCTCTCTCTCCTCGACATGTTGTCGGTGGGGAGAGAGAGAGAGTAAAAAAAATTGAGTTGAATTTAAAAAAAATTAAGGGGGGGTTCTTTTGGGGAAGGTACAGGGGATGTTACAGCTTGAAATGGAGTCATCTTGATGCTTTAGTGGTAAGAGGCATCATAAACAAATTTCACTAAGGGTAGATATTACATCTATCAATAAGGTTCTTTGCAACAACAACATACTCATAGGATGTCTTCTATGACTTGATTGACTTGTGCTATTTGGCCATTGATTTGTAGGTGATATACTATACTAAAGCACAATTGTTACCAATAGCTTCAAATAATATTTTCTAGAATCAATAAGTAAAGAGGGAAACTTGATCTTTGACAATTGTTTTTAGCAACCCATGAAGTTTAAAAAAATTCTTGATAAATAACATTGTGATGTTTGAAACTTGTAGTTTGTCTTGATGGATATGAGATGAACAACCTTTGTTAGCATATCCACACCTACCATGATAGAGTTATATCTTCCATAGATTGAAGGCAATGCTACTATGATTTCCATCCTCATGAATTTCCACTTCATTTGTAAAGAGTGAATCTTTGCTAGCACTTTAACATGCTTTGCTTTCACCCTTTAGCAACTTAGGTATTTAGTCAGATACTTAAGTACAACACCTCTCCTATTTTCCTAATAATAACCTTTTATAACTACATTGAGTATCTTAGCATAGATAGGATTTCCTAAAAATGAAGTCATATACTTCCTAGGGTATCTACTTCCTTAGTTTGTGGCTAAAAGCAATGCATAATCTTTTCTTGAAGTAGACAATCTCTTCATCGATGAGAAAGTATCAATACTTAAGTTGCAACCTAGGATCTCAATCATTGAGTTAAATGTCCATTCTTAAAATGTTGATAATTAGGGTCCTTTTTAGATTCTTCTTTTTTCATTTGGATGATGGGGTTAGTTGGCATTGATACTATCATGGCTAGTGATTCTACCCTTCAGGATTCTTCTACAATGAGAGCATTGAGGAATGCCTTTACATTTAAAGCATTTGCAACTACTTTCTCCTTGCCTTTAAGTTACTTTATTTAACCTCAAAGTCATACTCTTGTAGGACTTCAATCCACCTCTGTTGGCTCATGTTTAGATCCGGTTGGATAAAGATCCATTTGAGACTTTTGTGATCAGTTGTTTGGCAAATTTCTTACTAAGTAGGTCATGTCTCCACAATATGAGAGCATGGATCACAAGAAACAACCCTTAGTTGTGAGTAGCATAGTTTTTATGATGAGTCTTTGACTTAGGGAATAAGCAATTTGGATGTCCCTCTTTCCAAGCACACAACCTAATGTGAGAGAGCTTATATTGGTCACAACCTCAAATCCTTGATTTAGGTTGAGAAGCTTTAGAATGGGAGTAGTCACTAAGCTTTTCTTCAGTCTATTGAAATTAGATTGCTTGATTGGAGTCCATATAATGCAGGTCTATTTCTTTACTAAGTCTATGAGAGGTGCCATGATCAAGGCATAGTCCTTGATAAAGACTTATCAACCAATCTTTAAAAAATGTGCTCTTCTTTGATCTTTGTTGGGAGTGGTCATTCTTGCAGAACCTTGACCTTGGTAGGATCTACAAGGATTTCTTTTGACACTCTAAAACCTAGATATTCAAATAGCCGTTTGAAGAATGCACACTTCTTCTTCTTAGCATAAAGCTTGTGCACCCTCATTGTTTCAAGAACAATGCACAGTTGTGGCTCACCCTCCTCATATTTCTCAAACTATGTCAAAATATTATCAAAGAAGATAATAGCAAAATCATTGAGATAAGATCTAAATAAATGTCCGTACATTGTATTAAAGAAAAATTTGGGAATGCCTTCTTCTTTTATCCTCATTTGATAGTATCTAGATCTCAAGTTAATATTTGAAAATATCTTTTCTCCTTGAAGTTGGTCGAGTAATCATCAATCCTAGAGATTGGGTACTTATTCTTAACTATGATCTGATTTAGCTTGTGGTAGTCAATGCAAAGACAAAGAGTTCCATCTTTCTTTCTCTCAAATAGGATTGGAGCTCTCCATTGCAAATTTCTTGGTCGGATGTATCCTTGATCCAATAATTGCTTGAGTTGCTGTTTCAACTTGATAGGCTCAAGGATAGACATTTGGTATGGCCCTTTTGCAATTGGAATGACGCCTAGATGTAGGTTAATTACATGATCAACTTCTTTTGGAGGTGGAAGTTTCATTAACTCTTTTAGAAAAATACCTTCATACTCCATTCATGAAGGTTCCTCTTATAGTTCATTTCCTTTACCAATTTTGTTGCCCTCACTAATTTTTCTAAGTTTTATTAAGTATACATGCAATCCTTTTCTTAGCCTTTGCACTATTTGTGATGCTTTGGCCAATTGGATGTTTGGCTTACTAGCTTTACCTTGAGTTATTACTTGATTTTTTTCTAGGTTTTGGAATGAGACTTGGCATGTTCCACGATGGATGTGAGCATCATTAGGGATTAGCTAGTCCATTCCTAACAAGCATTCACAAGAACCCAGGTTCATGCCAGAGAACCTTATGCTCATGGATTCATTGCCTAGATCAAACTTCAAGTTTAGATGTTGGTGCAACCTCTATATCTACTTTCTCTGCACATTTTGGAAAAATAAAGGAATGAGTACTTACACAATCTATCAAAATTTAGAAGGTTACCTTGATTGTTTGCCAATATTTGAGTCATCAAGAATTAGTGGTTTGGTCCGTTCTTATGGAGAGTGGCATGGATTACTTCTCTTTCCATTTTGATCTCCATTTTGTGCTCTTATTCTTCCTCTCTTATAAGAGTTATTGTAGCAATTTTTCTTTTTCCTCTTCCACCTCTATTTTTTAAAGAAAATTGTCATTGTCTAGGATGTTGGTTTACTTTACAATAGTGTCTTTTATAGTGGCCAGGTTCATTGCAGTGGAAAAAACTTTGAGCATCATTGCTTCAGTTTGAGGGAATATAAGTGTTGGTTACATTAATATTGGCCTCTTATATCAAAACATTGCTACCATTATGCTCTTTTTATGATAGCTTAGGACCCTTTATTAGATAATCCTTGCCCCATTATCTTGTGTTCCTTGATTTTGGTTGGAGACAAGTAGTTTAGCTCTTATCAAAGCATCCTAAAGGTTTATGGAATGCATAGCTTTAGATTTATTGTTCATGGAACAATTGAAGCCTCTCTAAGACTTAGCCACCTATTGAGTGATCTTTATATGTGCTACATACTTCTTGAGAGTCACAAACTAGCAGTAATGTGCTTCCAAGCTCAGCCCTAACAAAGTTTAAAGAACTCCTTCATGTTCAAGGCAGGATAGGAAGAAAAAAGACATCTTCCACACATAGCTTCCTTTATGGCTTTCCAAGTAGCAATAGTCCTGAGACACCACTGCTTCCACCAAATATGCACTTCCAAAGATGCACTTCCCTTGTTAGTTTCACTTAGCTAACATGGCTTGGTTAGCGGTGCTTATCGCTAGAGGTAAAAAATAATCATCCATGATTCAATCTAGACTCTAGCCACGGGGGATTCACTAGTACTAATAAGGAGATGTCACCTGCATGCAAGAAATATATGAAAATACCCCTTATCTACCCCCTATTTATGGGACCTTACCTTATAAAATGTGCCTTCCTTCCCTTAAATAACCCCCTCCCTTACACTCAAATGGTACCATACGGTAAACCCTAGTGGACCCCCCGAGACTCCAGCATTCATCTCCACATCCTTGATCTCCCCATCAAATTCAAAACATTTTATTTTCTTGAAAAGGGATTTGTTCTCTTATAATTCAATTGGATTAACATTACTTAGAACATCCTACTTTACAACATGCAAAGAACTAGTTTAACATGAGTTATGGAGATATCATATATAAAACTTCTCACATTTCAACATATGATTTTAAAAAAAGAATTATTAACCTTGCACACATAGAAGAGAAAGAAACATCTTTTATTTAGATTTTTCCAATATAGGCCTTCTATTAGAGATTATGAGAGAAAACTATGAAGACAATGAAGATGAACACTATGTGATCTTATTTCCATTCAAAGTGGTGTTCCTCTTGTGTTATCTTTGTCTATTAATGAAAAATATGAAAAATATGAATAAAATGATGAATTTTATTGAAGATAAAACCGTGGGAGAATTGTTGCTGCGTGAAGATTTCTTGCTAGTGGTGTTTGCTAATTGTACTTACTATCAAGGTTGGGACGAATCTAGCATATCTTATGCCAATCATGGGATTTTAGTCCTATTAGTTGGTTATCTTTAGAAAAAGTAGACCTGACAGAACTCATCATATCCATCGGGACTTGATAATTTGCTTCATCATGTGCCCTTCTTTAGTGGACAAGACCCAAGCAACACGAGATAGTTGGATACAACCATCAGAGTTCTCGACTATGGCCAAAGCACCTCCATCTTATCTACCTCCTTCAAATTCATCGTGCCCCTATAGTGTCTCTCTTTCCTATGATAGAGTCCCACAATAAGCTACCCACATTCTTGAAAATGTGCATGGGATCCAATAAATTGTTAATCGATAAGTGGGTCCAATATAGCAAGTCATAGAAAACTATGAATCCTCACATTCCACTTGGAAGCAACTCCTCGTGGATCATTTTCCACTTGTACTAGCTTTGGGCATTCATTTGTGCTAGAGGTCATACAAGAAAACCTTCATGACTAATTTAACATACATGTGATTTATTTTTATGTAGTATTAATATATGAATGTAATTAGAATGTAAAAATTTGAATGATAATTTGTTTCAAAGTTTATATATTTAAGAAAACAATAAAGATTAATAGTGATATAAGGATTATGATCTATTTTATATTTTTTTAGAGAGACTCCTACACATGATTAAGATTAGGAGCATGATAAAAATTTCCTTAGAATTTCTAATTGAATAGAAATATGAGAACTAGAGGCAATGCATCATTTGCAAATGAACGAGGAGAAAAAACACTAGAGAAGGCATCTAGTGGAGAGGTTGAGAGTGAGGCTCTTGTAGCACAAACAACCCCAGTCATGGAGGAAATGTCAGATGATCTTCTTGATGATGATGACCCTTCCATACACACCTTAAAAGAGAAGAAAAATATACCACCATATGAGGGCTCAAGGATATCCAAGCTAAAGGTATTCTTCTTATTACTAAACTTGCAAAGTCTTTATGGATGGAGCGATACGAATATGATATCCTTGTTCAAGTATTCAATTTAAAGTTTGTAGTATACCTCTTGAAATTGTATGGATGAGGGCCATAAAGTTGTTAACTGATTTTTTTGTATGTTCTTAAAATATCATATTTTACAAGAAATCAATCCATTAAATGATTGGTGTCATTACAGGAGTGGTGGCATTCCATGGTGCATAGGTTGCTCCATGCTCTCATAGATTGTATCAAGAGTGCAACCTAGTGAAAGCTAGCAACGATTTTACTTGGATGGTTGGATCAAACTTTGATGCTAAAAAGGAGGTGCGAGCTCCCAATGAACTTGAGCAAGGGTTTGCAGATAATCCAAGTGTTCATTATGATAGGATAAGAATGTGCAACTTGCTTGTATGGATGTGGATGAGCGCCTAGATGAGAAGGAATTGGAGCTTTCTCCAGGAGGGAGAGCTGCCTAGAGATTTATAAATGTTTAATGACTTATGTCAAGATGAAGTAGGGGATAATCTTTAAAGCCAACCCCAAACCATTATATGTGATGTAATTCCAAGCAACATATTTACTTGAAGACAATTTTCATATTTGAATATAGTGAGACAAACTATGAGGGCCAATTTTACGAGCCTCAAATTGTTGTAATAATATGTGTTAATTGTTAGTAACAAGAATAGAGAGGAGATTGGTTGTGAGAAAGAGAGGAAGAGAGATAGAGAAATTAAGAGGGAGAGGCATGAAGCAAGGAATAAGAATACCTACAAGACACATTTAGGAGATTTTCACTAATTCAACTACCATTTTTAAAACAAACCTAAGAAATTATAGCAATATTTAGTAGTTGTATAACAATTTGTAATCTTTTCAATAAGATAAATTGATTCAAGAAAGTCTTAATTTCATTTAAGAAAGCTAACTAGTATAATTAAGATATTCTTAACATGTTTTCTAACCAAATTTAACAAATACTTAGTCTTAGGGAAGTTAATCATTATAAGGCTTTTGCATCAAGATTGAATCTCATGATTTTCTTATGGGGAGAGAGAGAGAGAGAGAGAGAGAGAGAGAGAGAGCACTTGCTAGGCCTATATTAAAAACTCAAATTTGGCAACCATTTTAAAAAATAATTATTAAATAACAGGAGTCGACATCAAGTTTCAAAATTCATGGCACATATGGGACTTGTAGGAGCCTCAATCTATCAAAAGTGAGCCCTTGTTTTTAATCATGTCTTGGTAGAATGGATCCAAATTATCCTCATGGTATTGTTGCATTTATAGTTTGGACATGTGAGTTTTTACATGTGGATGATTTGCTACAAGAAAAGGGACAAGTCCTTCTTTACACTCTTCCCCCTCCTTCCATATATTGAAATTACCACCCAAAGCTCATCTTGACGTACCACATTAAATGAGTTGACATAATAACCCCACCATGGTTGTTCCTCAAGGGTCATGTTACACCTAATGTGGGCTTACAAGATGTGCAGGGTGACAAGTAGGCTAGGGTATGTAGTTACATAGGTTATGAGATGACATCCTCTAACTAGCTCATTGTAACTTTCAAACTCTTACATATGTCAATTGTTGGCCTCATAATTATCATCCTTAGATGTAGTATTTGTAGAAAAAGAGTCATCCATGGGTTGTTTCGAAGTTATTTTTCTACAAGCTTTATTGATTTGTTTCTTGCCATTAAGTAAGGATATAAAGCATTATCCCATACCAAAATGTGAGATCTCATTTCTTTATCACCGTTTGTTTGCAAGAAGATATTTCAAAAATGAGGTTCATATTGACCTTATACTACAATAATCTTAAGCTTACCATCATGTTCATGCTTTTGCAACATTATTCTTCTTGCTTTTTCAATGTATAAAATACTTCTTGCTTTTCAAATCTAAAGTAATCAATGTATTTTTGTATATTATTCCATGTTTTCCCCAAGAAATTTATATCATTTTTCTGTTGACATGTTAGCGGCATCTTCTATTGTCACAATTGGAGTCACATACAACGATTTGAAAATTCTACAAGGAAATTCAAAACCATGAACATATCCTTCTTAGTGAAACTAGAAATAGAGAGTTTAAAACTACAAACCCTTGGATCCAATTGTAAACCTTTAGAAGTGATAGCTTTATTTGAAAGATTTCTTTTATTGTACAAATCTTACAAAGTAAGCTTGCCAACATATGTAGAAAATCAACTCTTGAGGTCTACGCTCTATAATAGAAGAGAAGGATACCAAAATCTTGAAATTGTGTCAAAATTCCTACATTCGTCTTATACTAATTTTGTTCTCTATCATAGGTAGAAACTATACTCATTGGCATGGAGTCATATTCTTCGATGAGGAGATATAGTGCTTCATGGCTAGTATGGGCCCCACCTACACAACAACTAGTTATGATGGTGCAGTGCAAGAGTCATACACAATTTTTTGACACACATCACCACCTGTCACCCTCAGCTTCTCACAGCCATTGTGGCTACAACCCTAGGTGAAAGGACCATGCTACCTCATCATCTCATAAATGCTTAACCTAGTTCTCCCTTGCTCCTTGATTTCATAGGCTAGAGTGCCTCTATGTGACCATTTGTTCCCCCCCATTGTATCACATCCACCTTGTACAATCACTTATCATCCTTCTTCACCTACACTAGGGGATTGGCATTAGATCCAAGGGACCATAGATTTATGGTTTTTTGGTACTATTGATTTGATTCCAAGATTTTCCATTCACCACACCAATCTAAGCTCTCCTTCTCTCATGCTTGAGCAGCCCCTTGGCCAAACCATTGATTGTATCCACGTCTCCACTCAGTCTGAGAAGGATATCCTAGATCTGTGGGTCACCTCATTTGCTCAGAGGTGGATCTCATCTACAAATGGTCACCCCCTTACTTTAAGACTATCTCCTCTTGCAAGTTGGACATCCCCAAGACCCCTCCCACTATGTCATACATGATCATTGAATAAAGAGGCCATTTGGTCATGAACAATGAAGGAAAAGAGCTCATTGTGAGATTTCATGAGCTCATAGTATAGTTGTACTTGCATAGCATCATGAAGAAGTGGAGAAAGAAAGAGCCAACCCACAAAGATTATATCATACATAGATTGATACTGTGTTCCCATGGGCTTCTACCACTAACTAGTTTTCTAGTGCTTACATATACATATGCATTTACAAACACCTAATCCATCTTTGCTCAAGGGAATGTGATGCCTATTGCGATGAGCTACAATGGCTTAGCTGGCTTGATAAGGGGCAATGAAAGAAGATGAGAGATGAGATAAATGAAAACCTTGACAAGTGGAAGCAACAAAAAGAGGTAGCATGTACTCCTATTGTACCATGCTCATCATCATATCTTGAGAGTGGTGGCTAGGCCTCCTTTGAGACATAGTTTATAAGTTATATGATTGAATAATATTATTTACATTCTATGTCTTTGATTTGATATGCCATTTCATTTTTCTATCAATTTCATCCAATATTCAATACTGTGTATCTATGTTTTGGTAGCATGGTTGTGTAGTTTGTTGACAAGGATGATATATTCAATTAGAGACTGTTTTCAATATTAGGAGTTATGACTTTATGGAGATATCTTTTTGTTTCTTTTTGTACTTTGTCATTTGGACACATACTTTCATTTGCCATTATCCTATTACTTTCACATATAATAGTGTCTTTTTTATGTTATTCATTAAGTGTTTTATCATAGTTACTCATAATTTGGGTTCTATACACATTTCAACAATGATCCATGTCAAATAAAATAGTAGATATGGATAGTAGGGACCCCGATAAAATTTCTTTTCACTACATATATTAGTCTATAATTTTTAAATGAAATTTTTGGTATACACATTGTTATATGCTTGGTGTATCAAATCTGTAGTCATTGGAATATGTGTTGATATTTACCCCAAAATAGGCATTAAAAAATGTTCACATACTGTCACTTATTTTGATGATAGCTTTGGTGCATATTTGGATGTGTTTACCAATGCATTCTGTTAGTAGCTTATATCAATGATTATTCCAATGGTGGTCAACAGTTACATCAAGTTTTCTCTTACATTTATGTTGGAAAAATCTTTGTTATACACCCTATTTGTTATAGTGTGATTATCTAGGACATGATGGTGATTGGGCACTAGCTAACATAAACATTATGGATTTTTAAGTATTTGAGAAGTTATAACTTGTATGCATTAGTTCCTAGGGGCTTGAGAATCTTGTAATGTTCACCATGTCTTGCACTTAGTTTCTTGAATTTACCCAATGAAAGCACGCTCTTCTTTGGATGGACATAGAGAAACACCGTGTCACCTTTTTGAAGATCCACTCTTGTCTTCCAAGAGCAAGATAGGCTTTTTGGTGATCTTTTGCCATTTTCATATCTTGTATTATGGCCTTAACGTCTTCATATTTCTCCTCTAACATCTTCTTGGAGGTTCTTACCTATAGTGTTGGGTCCCAAAAGTTGAGAAGGATGAGATAATCTAGTGCATACGAGGCTTGGAATGGAGCCATCTTGATGCTTTAGTGGTACAAGGCATCACAAACAAATTTCACTAAGGGTAGATATTACATCTATCACTTAGATTCTTTGCAACAACATACTCATAGAATGTCTTCTATGACTTGATTGACTTGCGGTGTTTGGTAGTCAATTTGTAGGTGATATAGTATATTAAAGCTTAATTGTATACCAATAGCTTCAAATAAGCTTTTCTAGGATCAAGACATAAAGAGGGAATCTTGATATTTGACAATCATTTTCAACAACCCATGAAGTTTAAAAATATTCTTGATAAATAACCTTGTGATGCTTGAAATTTGTAGTTTGTCTTGATGGATATGAGATGAACAACCTTTTTTAGCATATGTACACTTACCATGATAGACTTATATACTCCTTAGATTGAAGGCAATGCTACCATGAACTCCATGGTGATGAATTTCCACTTAATTTGTCAAGAGATTGAATCTTGTCTAGCACTTTAACATGCTTTGCTTTCACCCTTATGCAACTTAGGTATTCAGTGATATACTTTAGTACAACACCTCTAAACTTTCCTAATAATAGCCTTTTCTAACTACATTGAGTATCTTAGCATAGCTAGGATGTCCTAAAAATGGAGATTCATATACTTCCTATGGTATTTGCTTCCTTATTTCATGGCTAGAAGGAATGCATAATCTTTTCTTGAAGTAGGCAAGCTCTTTGTTGATGAGAAAGTATCATTACTTAAGTTGAAACGGAGAATCTCAATCCTTGAGTTAAATATACATTCTTAAAATGTTGATACTTAGGGTCCTTTTTAGATTCTTCTTTTTTCATTTTGGATGAGCCCGTTGTTGCACCATGATCTTGCAATCTCCACTTTGTCTATGAGATGTACTTGCTGAGTTTGTATCATAAGCATGCTTGTGGGTAGGTACTTCTTAAAGAGACAGACTGTTTCCACTACTCCGTACATTGTAAGTTCAATGGAGAATGTCTTGATCTCTTTTTGCAAGTTCCATTATTGTACTAAATTTGACAACTTATTAATTGGTGAAAATATCTTTGGAGTGAGACACACTGTAATCGCAATAAGTACTATTAACTACCAAAAATTTAATGCATTACAACTTTGGATCAACACAAAGTATTGAAATTCTAATTATACATACTATTAAGGCTAGAACAAACCTAGCATATCTTGTGCCAATCACATGGGATTTAGTATTGCTAATTGGCTATCTTTAGAAAATGTGGATCTAAGAGAATGTACCATACCCACTAGTGTGTGGATAGACTTGATAATTTACTACACTATGTACTTCTCTTTAGTGGGTATAGGACCCAAGGAGCACGATGTAGTTACACATCGCAATTAGAGCTTGTTTGTGGCCAAAGCATCTCCATCTTGCCTATCTTCTTTAAATCCATCCATGCCCATGGAGTATCTCTCTATCTTTAATACAATCCCATAATAAGATTCCAATGTTTTTTAAAATGTGCATGGGATCCAAAAAATGATTGATCTATAAATGGGTCTAATATGGCAACTCATAGAAATCTGAGAACCATTGCATTCTTCTTGGAAGGGACTCCTCATGGACCATCTTCCACTTATACAAGCTTTGGGCATTCATTCATACAAGGGGTTATCCAAAGAAACCTACTCTCAAGTCATGACCCACTACCAAGAATGCATACCACTAATACCATCTTCTTTATGGTTTGCGACATTTGGGAGTCCAGATTTGATAAAATGCATGGATCTAGAGCATGGCTATGGCGGATAGAACACAAAGACAAAGTTCATGATGATATAGATTAAAGATACCAACTGTTAATCAAGTGAATTAGGTTTCAAGATGGAAGCTTAGACTCATAAACACAATCTTGAGTATGACAATGACTATGACTAAAAACACAAAGTACAATGGTATTCTTTAATTGAATGATAAGAAAGTAAAATACTTTATAGGCTCATGATAGTTCCCTTTTTCTCCACTGTGCCTATGGAATTCAAGCATCCTATATTTCAGGCATAAGACAATGTTCATGATGGTATAGATTAGAGAGATCAAATGTTACTCAAGGGAATTAGGTTCCAAGATGGAAGCTTGGCAATAAATCTTGAGTATGACACTAACTATGACTAAAAAGAAAAAGTACAATGGTATTTCATCATTGAATGATAAGAAAGTACAATACTTTATAGGCTCATGATGGTTCCCTTTTTCTCCACTGTGCCTATGGGATTCAGGCATCATGTATTTTAGGCATCCTGTCTAGTAAACTATATGAGTCTTGCCATACTACTCCACACAAAGTGGCTATCACATGGGTGTGACTGTATAACTCTCAATACCCCTCCTCAATCACAACTGTAAAGAAATAACTAAGTGTATAGAGGTTGTCATGAGTAGAACCTTTCTAAGTGTGGGCATATCACAAATAGGTGAAGTATCTAGAGGCTATTGCAGGAAAAGAAAACATCTTGCTAAGTGTGAATACACCTAAACATGGAAAACATCTAGGAATTGTCATAAGGCATCATTAAGTGTGTAGAGGCTGTAATGCATAGGCTACATGAGGAGTTTTATAAGGCTTATGATAGGAGCACTAATGGCAAGTACATATAATAAAAAGCTCTAGTAAAAAGTGGGGACAAGGACCGATAGGACCTTGTGGTTTCCTTTATCAAATATATCATGGTAGGCATAAAAAATCTTATTTTCTTTGTCCTCTTCTTTGATGTAGTCCACTTTGCTTTCATTAATGCTCGTTTTTTCCTCATGGTCTTCTTTTTCTTATTCTTCTTCTTTATTGACTTTGCTTGCATTAGTCTTCATGTCCCCCTCAAGAAAAGATATCACCATTTTTTAGATTTGCATCATGATCGAGATAGCTAGAATGCCTTCAAAATCTTCAAATGAAATAATTGATTGCACTTGGATGTAGGTAGCTCCATGTCTTCATGCAAGTAGACTACACAAGTCTTCCATGTAGTGTAAATGAGTGAGAAGAGTTATATTCTTCTTCTTCTTCAAGTTAAGGAGCTTCCACATTAAGAACTTCTTGTTTGTCATTGGAATGATCAAGAATTAGCTTCAAATATAATATTTAATCAACAAGAGAGTTGATCTTTGAATGTGTCAAGAAGAATAGTGTTAACCAACAATAGGTAGTATCAAGAAATATTATGTAGTTGAACCTTCAATGTTAGATCTTGATGTTGAAGCACTTGCTTGCTGATTTGTTATGATTTCCTTATTGGATATTGAGTGTTATAGTAGATTAGAGTAGCATTGACAAGCTTGATCTGAAGAAAGTAAGAGATTGAAGTAAAAGATGAGCTTGAAGCTTAAAGGCTATGGAGTCCATAGTTAGGGTTTTCATGTTGCCTAGTTTTTGTCTGCGTTGTAGCTCATAGACGCAATCATTTGCAAAAATATTTTACGGGGGAGAATCTTATGAACCAATCTTCAATTTCCTTATGGTCGCTGGGAAGATCGCATCACATGTAGGGAGAACAAGACGTACGGATACACACAATTGCAGAACATGCAGTGAGCTCAAATTCATGCAATGCTGGAATTGTAGATCATCAATGTCAAATTATGATGTGTCATAGAGAAGCTCGGGAAGTAGATGAATAAATTTTTAGAACGAAGCTTAAAGATTTGGCTTATGTGAAGAGATATGAGAGATTGAAGCAAGGTAGGTGCAGGTTAGCTATGGTTGCCAAGAGCTAGAGGATGTAGATGAAGTGAGAAATGGAATCTTCAATTGGACAGGGGCAAAGAGGAGTTGAGAGAAGAGTTTGTGAGCTTAGACAGGGTGAAAAGAGGAGTTGAGAGAATATTTTTTTGGCAAGAATCGCGTGATAGGGGGATTTGCTTGAGCTACTACGCCAAACACACGCTGTATACACAAGAGGAAGCTCACTCAAGAACACAAGAAGAGAGATGGAGGCCAAAACGTTTTCTTGCTGATTTTTCTTCTTCTTTCACAAAGTATAGATAAGATACAACATAAAGGAAAGTGGCCTTCTAAGTCAACCAGTGCATAAACGGCTACACTAATCGACTGGCATTATATCTTTGCCACAACTGTAGGAAGGTGTAACAAACTAAATATAATAAGTGATAAGTAAGTGGCCATGTGTGTATCATAATGACCACCAATGTGCTAACTGTAGACGTGTGGACTCATCTAGCCAGGCAGTCCATCATCAATGTCCGCACATGTTGAGCTTGCCATCTCAACACTCCCCCTCAAGCTCAATTCTATCTCTGCAACTCCAAGTAAGCTTCAGAACTTTCGAAGCTTCTCTGCACCCAATGCCTTTGTGAAAATGTTAGCTATCTGATCCTCTGTGTTGACATATACCAAGTCAATCTCTCCTACAAGTACCTTCTCTCTCACAAAGTGGTAGTGCACCTCAATGTGTTTTGTCCTAGCATGGAACACTGGATTCCTAGCTAGCTTTATGCTGCTCATGTTGTCACAATGAATGACAACTGGACCATATCCTTGCACATCCAAATCAGCTAATAACTTTTTCAGCCATACCACCTCACATGCTGCCATAGCAGCACCTCTGTACTCGATAAAGCAACTATGGTTGCTTTTTGTTGCTCCATGTAACTGTTGTACTACTAAAGGAAAACATGAATCTACTTGTAGATCTTCTGTCTGACATGCTACCAACCCAATCTGCATTTGTGTATCCAAAGACTTGTGCATCCTTACCTGCCTCATAAAAAAGTCCATAATGCAAGGTGGACTTCACATACCTCAATATATGTCTAATTGCATCCAAATGAGGCTTTCTAGGCATCTGCATAAACTGACTGATAAGGCCAATAACATAGCTCAAGTCTGGATTTGTGATAGTCATGTAAATCAAACTTCCTACTATCCTCCTAAACATAGTAGGATCTTCTATCTCATTCCCAACATCAGCACTCAACTTCACATTTTGCTCCAATGGTACTAAAAGAGGCTTACATGTTGTCATACCATACTTGGATAACATATCCAAGCCATAGGCATATACCATCACCACATCTGATCACCTCAATACCAAGAAAGTATCTCAGCTCACCCAAATCTTTCATCTCAAACTTCTTCTTCAAGAAGTCCTTAACTTCAGCAATCCCATTGTCACTGTCACTTGTAATAATCAAGTCATCCACATAGATGACTATGATGACCAAACTTACATCTCCTTTTCTCACATAAAGTGAGTGATCAGCATCAAAAATACAAAATCCAATATTGACAAGATACTCTCCAATCTTGTCAGACCATGCTCTAGGTGCTTGCTTCAGTCCATAGAGCACCTTCTTTAACCTGCACATATATGTGGGATGCTCTAAATCCTCATAACCTGCTAGCTGCTCCATATACACTTCTTCTTGCAAGAAGGCATTCTTAACATCCATTTGTTGCAAACTCCAACCTTTAGCTGCTGCCAAGGCAATCACACACCTAATAGTTGCCATCTTAGCAACTGGACTGAATGTCTCTTCATAATCTATGGCATATGTTTGAGCATAGCCTTTTGCAACCAACCTAGCCTTATACCTGCTAATTGAACCATCTACATTACGTTTGACTTTGTAAACCCACTTACAGCCAATAGCTTTCTTTCTCTTAGGTAAGGGTACTAAATCCCAAGTCTTATTGGCTTCTAATGCAGCCATCTCCTCAACCATTGCTGCATCCCAATAAATGACCAACAGCATCCTCAAAAAAAGTGAGCTCAACATCCTCAACTAGTTTCACCATATAAGCATAATGATGAGATGCATAACCTTTAAAACCAAATCTTTTAACAGGGTATCTAACCCTGCTAGATCTGTGTACCATCAGATCACTCAATGGAGCCTTTACATTACTATGAGCTCTTTGTACACCTAGTGTCCTGACTGAAGGAATACCAAGCTCATAATCCAAACTCTCTGAACCACTGGGATCTCCGTCAAATCCCAAATGACCGGTAGATGCATCATTATCATCTAGCACTTTCTTCTTTCCTTTGTCCTTCCCTGCAACACTTATAGATCCACCTGAAGATGTGTGGCTACTCCTTAGTCTCCCAGAGCAAGGGCTCGTTGTAGGTATAGTACCAAATGATGTTTCTGGTCCACTAAGACTCTGTGATTCTTTTTTTTATTTCTGCACATAGCTGTCATGATCATTATCATCATCTAATACATCACCAACAGGTGCATACCAGCTACCCATCTCATCGAAGATAACATCCCTACTCACTCTGAACTCACCTGTGATAGGGTTATAACATCGATACCCTTTCTGCTCTAAAGAGTACCCAATAAAAATACATTTTTCAACCTTTGGATCAAGCTTCTTCGTAGCTCATCTAGCACATGAACATATACAACACATCCAAATACCTTCAAGTGCGATACATCGGGCTTCTTGCCAGTAAAGCACTCCTCAGGTGTCATCCCATGAACTGCACAGCTGTGGGAGTTTTGTTCATAATGTAGACAACAGTATGGACAGTCTCATACAAAAAATGTTTGGGCATATTCTTTTCAGCCATTAATGCCCGTGCAACTTCTGCAATATGCCTATTTTTTCTTTCTGCAACCCCATTTTGTTGTGGGGTATACCTGTAAGTAAATTGCCTCTTTATCCCATGAGTCCTCAAGAAGCCATTAAACTCATTAGAGAGGTACTCTCCCCCTCCATCTGATCTCAAGCACCACTTTTAAGTGTGTTTCTATTGCAACAGCCGCCTTAAAAGATTTGAAGTGCTCAAACACATCACTCTTTTCCTTCATGAAGTATACCCATAACTTCCTTGAACAGTCATCAATAAATGTGACAAAATATTTGCTGCCACCAAGAGATACATTCTGTGTAGGCCCCCAAACATCTGTATGCACTACATCAAGTATTTTTCTACTCACTTCTCTGTCATGCAAGAAGGGTTGTCTTGCCTGCTTACCAAGCTGGCATGCTTCACAAACTTTTTGCAATTCTATAACTCTAAATGAAGGTAACCCTGTAACCAATCCTTTGGACTGCATTAATTTTAGCCTTTGCACATTTGCATGTCCAATACGTTAATGACATATTTCAATATCTGCAACTACTCATTTTCCTTTAGCATACATAGCAACATCCATTGCATGAATTCCAGAATCTAAAGTGAACATTTGACTAACTCTACTTCCTTTTGCGACCAACCTGCACTTATCATTAAAGTCTTCTACAAAATAACCTTTTGCATTGAATCGAACCTGTAACCCCTGCTCTACCATTTGGCCAACAGACACTAGATTCTTTGTAATTGATGGCACATGTAATACATCTGTCAGACTCTTTGTCTGGCCATCATACAAGGACAAGGGAACCTTTCCAATGTGTGAAATTGGGTGGCATGAATCATCACTTGTCTACACATAACTTGGGTTTTGTAAGTTGTGCATCTCTCCAAACCATTCAACATGACTAGTCATATGATTAGATGCACCTAAATCAACATACTATACATCATCATGTGTCCCCTTTCCTATAACTGCATTCATCATATGTTGCATAACAAACAGACGCGTGCTCATTTTTGTCTTCATTCTGACGTGAAGACGATGCATAGTTTCCTTGCTGCAATTTACCACTACGAATATCATCCTTCTTAGCATAACAATTGGCTACAACATGTCATGTTTTGCCACAATAATGGCAAAAAATAGCAGAATTTCTAGAGCCTCTATTCTGCCATCCACCTCTTCCTCTAGAGCTCCCCTACCTCTAAAGTTTCCTCTACCTCCAGAAACTTGCATTTCACCAAGCTGTTGATTGAACCTGTTTTGCTGGTTATCGCTAGCATGTCCCATACCACGGCCTCTGGAAGAGGATCTACCACTTCCCCTTCCTGAACTTGAGTAAAATGCTTGAACTTGTTCACCATTTTTTTCAGATGAGTTACCCTGCATATTGATCTCTTCGATAATCGTGAGAGAGATCAACTCATCAAAATCTGGAAATGGCTTGCGTACATATACTGAAGTAACAAATGATTTCCATGCCTTCTCATTGTTAAGGCCACTCAGAGTGGATGAAACCAAATCATCATCATCCAACATTGCATCAATCGCTGCTAAAGCATCTACAATGCTCCTCACCTTCAACACATACTCATTGACATATATTTTCCCTTTCTTCAAGGCATTCAACCCTTGCTTGAGTTGAATCTTTCGTGCCTTTATATTTACTAAAAACATGATCTTAAAATTTATCCAAGCTACATGTGAAGTTTCTGCATTCCTGATATGTCCTAGCTTAGTGTTATCAATGACTACAGATAGCCAGTACATCACCTTTTTGTCTTTCACATTCCACTCTTTCCATGCTTTTAACTCATCTGCATTCGGAGGGATACCCAGCTCTAGCTCCTTTTCTTCACCTGAAACAAACTCATAAAGGCCCTTTTCAATGAGGAAGTTCGTCACACGAAACTTCCATGAAGGGTAGTTGTTCTTGTCGAGCTTCTCAATAATGGGATTTCCACTTTTCTTTGCCATTATCACAAACAAGGATACAACACAGCAAGCTAGTCTTCTGCAATCTTTCACAACACGTGCACAACAATACACCAAGCAACCTTTTTCACTGATTGCTCAATAATACATGTAATCTGCAACTTGTTTGCAGATAAACCTTATGTTTGCTTCTTGCAAACACCTCAAAAACTGCAGATTCACAATGATCTGTAACCTGCGCACCCACTTTCGATCAATACAACCGAAATCACAGTGTACCCTGAAACTGTTGTCCGCAACCTTGCAGCTCTAAAACGGGGCCTAAAACGGCCTCAGATGCCTAAAATAACTGTGGAAAAGTCCTAAAGGGCCGGTTTGTAGCATATTCAGTGATCTGCTTGCACATCAAATCTCACAATAATCTGAGATTTTTGCTCGAACCTGCTTCCAGTGCCTCCACAGGCACTATCTAAGAGAGACAGTGGAAGAATGGGAGAGCTTCTTACCCGTTGCTTGCTTGCTCGAACCTTGCTTCTTCTCCTTCACTTCAGCCTCTCTAAGTGGCCTGACTCTGATACCATGTCAAGAATCGCGTGATGATGGGGGGATTTTCTTAAGCTACTGCGCCAAACACACGTTGTATACACAAGAGGAAGCTCACTCAAGAACATAAGAAGAGAGATGGAGGCCAAAACGTTTTCTTGCTGATTTTTCTTCTTCTTCAATGTACACAAAGTATAGATAAGATACAACATAAAGAAAAGTGACCTTCTAAGTCAACCAGTGCATAACCGACTACACTAATCGACTGGCGTTATATCTTTTCCAGCTATAGGTAGATGTAACAAACTAAATATAATAAGTGATAAGTAAGTGGCCATGTGAGTATCATAATGACCACCAACGTGCTAAGTGTAGACGTGTAGACTTATCTAGCCAGGTGGTCCATCATCAATGTCTGCACGTGTTGAGCTTGCCATCTCAACATTTTTGTGAGCTAGACAAGGACAAAGAGAAGCTGAGAGAAGAGTTTGCCGAGCTTACCCACCATGCTCACCATGGCTCTGACACTATGTCAAAATGCATGGATCTAGAGCATGGCTATGGCAGATGGAACACAAAGACAATGTTCATAATGACATAGATTAGAGAGATCTACTATTAAGTGAATTAGGTTCCAAGATGGAAGCTTGGACTCGAAAACACAATCTTGAGTATGACACTAACTATGATTGAAAAAACAAAATACAATGGTATTCTATCATTGAATGATAAGAAAGTACAATACTTTATAGGTCATGATGGTTTCCATTTTCTCCACTATGACTATGGGATTCAACTATCATCTCTAGTAAAATGTATGATCATTGCCCTATTTCTCCATACAAAGAGGCTATCACACATGGGTGTGATTGCATAACTCTCAACATGGTCCATAGAATGGACATGCATGATAACTTGAGATAACTATGCATATCACAATATCTATATCTAGCCAACACAAACATGGACGAGCCATGTTAGATATCATAGATGAGAACAAAATCTCATTTACCTAAACACTCTTTGAACACTCAAAGTTATGCATAATCCACATAAGAATGACTTGTATATTAACAGACTACCTACCAATATGCTTACTCATATCTTCCATAGCAATTCCCTCCTCCCACAAAAACTTAAGCTCTCGATAACTAATGGATGGAGATAGATATCCATGTTCTTGACTTTATAGCATCTAAGAACAAGAAAGCTAAGGATTAGGTGTCATTTCTTCAAAGAAAGCCATGGTGGGATGTTGTAGTTTACAAGGACTACTAGCCACACACTATAAGAAGTTAAATTTACACTATCCATAACAAGATCAAGTGGAATAATCCTTAGCTCTCGTGCTAAGCCTGGAAATATGGAGTCAATGTGACCCCATGCTCACAAGTCTACTAGTATTCATTAGATTGCATTTATAGATCTATTCTGCACATGTCATGTTATTAAGCTTGCCATGTCTAATATGCAAAACATGTAACAAAAGCACGGTATAAGTGAAAAGTGTTTTAAGAACCTTTTGAGAGATGGTTTTCCCTTATAAGTCCTATCAATAAATATGAGCTCTACACTTTGGACATGTTTCCATGGACTCGTGTTCTTCTCAAAAGAGCATACAATCATTGGTACATGCATGAATGTTGTTATAGTCCATACCAAGCTTCCATAATACTAGTCGCATATTATCACGAGACTCGAGTATCATTTTTTCAAGTGACAGTATATGAAATTTTAGTAGACTTTTAAGAAAACAAAAAAATATTTAAAGAAATAGAAAAATAATCTTATTTATGCATCAAAGACAAAGGAGTGTAGTATATGTACATGAACAACTCAATCATGTTGAGTTAGCTGCAATGGAGCTTCTATGTAGAGATGTAGGTCGAGAGAGAGAAGAGGTAGAGACACACAATTTGTGGTACTAAAGAGTGTATCTCAATAATGATTTTAGATAGGTATATGTACTATATACAAAGCGTGGCCCTTATGAGTGGATAGGGGCACTATATTTTATCTCAACAACCTCCCCCTAAAGGCAATATTCCCAAAGGTAGAGGAAAAGAATTAGCTAATTCTAAGTATGTACAAAGCTGAAGAGAATATACCTATCCAATACCCATCATCTTTCGGCAAAGGGAAAACCTCTCTACTGGAAGACCTTTCATGAGAAGGTTTGCAGGGTTATCATCAGTGTGCACCTTGACCAGCTCAATGCTCTTGCTGTCAAGTACCTCTCTGATGAAATGATACTTCACCTGTATGTGTTTTGTCTTTGCATGAAAGACATGGTTCCATGCTAACATGATAGCACTCTGACTATCACATTGGAGAACATGAAACTCATTAATCCCAAGATTAGCAACCAAACATGGCAGCCATAAGGCTTCTTTGCATGCCTCGGTGGGGCAGCCACATACTCTACCTCTATAGTAGATAGTGCAACACACTTTTGCAGCCTGGATATCCAAGAGATAGATCCCCCTATGAAGTTAAATACATACCCATAGTGGACTTCCTACAGTCCGCATGTCTAGTATAGTCTGCATCTATAAAGCCAATGATAGATGTCTTCTACTTACCAAAGCAGATGCACAAATCCTTTGTGCCCTTGAGGTATCTCATGATACATTTCATTTCTTCCTAGTGCTTCTTTCTAGGGTTTGCCATGTACATGCTAACCACTCCCATTGCAAAGGCAATGTTTGGATGTGTGGAAACCATAGCATACATCAAACTGCCAACAATGATTGAAGCATACGGAATCTTGGCCATTTTAGCATTTTCATCATCAGATGTAGGGCTATTCTCTGCACTGAGTTTCACATATGGAGGCAATGGAACTTCGATTGCTTTCCTCCCCTCCATATTGAAACATTGCAAAATATTAGATACATACTCTTGTTGAGATAGGTAGAGTAATCCCTTCAATCTAAGTATCCGCATCCCAAGAATTGATTGGCATCACCAATATCCTTCATGTCAAAGTTGCCATGAAAACTTTGCTTCAATGAATCCAAGGCACGAATATCCATGCCAGCAATTAGCATGTCATCAACATACATAACCAAGATAATCAGGCTACCATCTGCTGCCTTCTTAGTGTATAAGCAGTGATCAACTTGACTTCTCTGAAAGCCCTGAGACCGCATGAAAGTTCCAAACTTATGATACTGTTCCCTTGGTGCCTGTTTCAGCCCATACAAACTCTATTTTAGTTTATAGACCATCGTCTCTTTGCCTTTAGCAACAAAACCTTCAGACTATTGCATATATATGTCCTCATGCATATCACCATGTAAGAATGCAATCTGTACATCCATCTGTATGAGCTCCATATCTTCACATGCAACTAAGCTCAAAATGGTTCTTAGAGTAGTTATCTTGACTATAGGAGAGAAGATCTCATCAAAGTCAATTCTATGTTCCTACTTGTACCCCTTTGCCACTAATCGTGCTTTGTACTTTAGTGAAGAACTAGAAGTGACCTTCATCTTGAAAACCCATTTTCATGGAAGAGTTTCTGCCCTTTAGGTAGATGCACCAAGTCCCAAGTACCATTCTTATCAAGTGATTCCCTTTTCAACAACATGGGCTTGAATCAGTTCTTACTGTTCGGTCTAGTCATTGCTTCCTTGAAGCATGACGACTCACCATAATCCATCAACATGACATAATCTATAGCATACTGCGCACCAGGAACAAACTTATTTAGTTGCCTTGAAGGTTGGGTGGACCTAAGCATCAAAGGTTCTGCATTTGCTAGCTGTTGGGTTTGCAAATTTGCATTTATGGGTTGTTGTCTTGAAATATGAGCTTGCAATTTTGCATATACATGTTGCTGTCTCGAAATTCTAGCATGCTGTCCTAACATTTCAAGATGTCCTAATTACATGTTTTCAAGCTGAAACTGTGGTGTGTCATGGGCAATACCTTGCTGGTCATTTCTAACACCATTTTTTACATTTTTAGGAGTATTTATAGTAGGTATACGTTGATGTCAATAGGTATACATTGCTGTCCACCGGGCACAAATGGCTATCTAAAAGATACATCCTCCTTGAAAACAACCCTCTTGACTTCCTCAATCTTCTCAGTTGCTTATGCATGCAATCTTCATGAAAGATGACATCATTGCTGTGTACTATCTTTCTTTTCTTGAGATCCCAAAGTCTATACTATTGAAAGAGAGAGGGAGAGAGACAATGTAATGGAGCAGCAACCTAACCTTCAGGTCGTTCATCATCTTCCATTATTTCATAGACTACTAACATAACATAAGTGTATACAATAGTACTAAGGTCCGTAGGACCATTCATACTGGGTCTAAGACCACCGACTTATTTAATATCCCACACTTGCTGATACAGCTTGGACAAGACTAATGTCGGTCATACATACTAACAGGAGAATAGTATGAGCTTGATATTCTAACACTCCCCCTCAAGCTCAAATCATCTGATGAACTCCAAATAGCTGTCTAAAACTACTAAACTTATCTTTACCCAAAGACTTGGTAAAGATATCTGCAACCTGTTCATCAGTCTTCACATGCATAAGATCTACTCTCCCTACAAGAACCATCTCTCTGATAAAATGGTAGTGTACCTCTATGTGTTTTGTCCTGGCATGGTATACTGGATTCGTTGCCAGGAGTACACTACTCAGATTGTCACATAATAAGGTCACTGGAGCATCCACCTGAATATCCAAATCAGCCATAAGCTTGAGCAGCCATGAAATCTCACATGCTGCCAATGCAGCACCCCTGTACTTTGCCTCAGTTCTAGACAATGCAACCATTGGTTGCTTCTTGCTGCTCCAGCTGATCATGCCACTTCCAAGGCCAAAAGTAGATCTGCGATCATATGAGCATCTTGCCCAATCTGCATCTGTGTATCCAACTAGTTTCAAGGGCTTATCTCTCATATAGAACAACCCATAATCTACAGTGGACTTAATATATCTCATAATCCGCCTAACAGCATCCAAATGTGGCTTCCTGGGCTTCTGCATAAACTGACTTATGAGCCCAACTGCATAACTCAAATCCGGCCTAGTGTGGTCAAGTAGATCAGACTTCCAACCATCTACCTGTACATAGTCACATCCTGAATTTCAGCTCAGATCCTACAGCCAAACCAAGCTTAACCTCTTCATGGATAAGCAATGCAACCAGCTCATTGAAATCAGGCATTTCAGCCCGCACAGACACAAAAGTGTCAAAAGACTTATACTCAAGCCACAAGCCGTTCAAAGTCACAGCAACCATGTCTTCATCTTCAACCTGTGAACCAACAGATGCCAACTGATCCGCAATGGTCTTAACCTCCGTGACATAATCATGTATAGATTTGCTCTTCCTCTCCATGTTGTTGAACTTCTACTTCAATTGTATCTTCCTGGCACTTGTGGTTGTGCCATAATACTTGACCAAAATGTCCCATGCATCCTTAGGAGAGTTGCAGTTCATTATCTGCATTACCATGGCATCTGAGATACATAAAGAGGGCCAGTGCAAGACTCTACGAGCTCTTTCTATCCAAGCTCGATGTAGTCATCTTTGATCAGTCGATCTGGGAGCTCAGGTTCAGCTTCCGCTCCAGTCACCAACTCCCAATAGCCTTTCCCTATTAAGAAGTTCTCCATGCGGAACTTCCATATGGCATAATTGTTACTATCAAGCTTTTCCCCCACTATCTGGGTTATGTTGTCAGTCCTTTCTGCATTTGCCATGTTGTACCAGACACTATTTAGTCACTACCTGACTTCCTGCAAGCCAACAAGTCACTCTGACCAACCTCCGTCCTTGACTGTTTATGACAGTTTTCTACAACTATTCTCTGCAAAAAACCAGGGTATTTCAGCCCTTTACAACCTCAAAAACATCCACAAACATATGGTATAACCCGTAGGTACATCAGTCAGTACATAGACTTTGCAGGTATTGTAACTTTGTGTCATGCAAGCTTATTGTAATAAAGAGAGTACGGAGTCTGAAACCTGTAATTTTTCAGTAAACCAGCAGTGAATTTACTATCAAAAACCACTTTAAAACATGTCATACATGCTCCAAACTTTCCTAGACATTTGCTAGTATATGTAGGCAACTAGACATAGTCATACGGGCACAAAACAGTGCATATCCAACAAGTACAAGTGACATAAATCTGCTCACAGATTGTATACAGCCAATAAACTATCAAACCAAGATGTATTTCAGCCCAAGAGATCCTCAAGCCACTTCATACATATGCCACTGTGTGTACATAACCATACGGGCATTCGCAAACTCTCTGTCTTCAAGAAGTAATGTCAAAAAGTACATGGACTGTTTATGACCAGCCAATACACTGTCAAATCATTTGTTCTCTGATTCAGATTTTAGTTTTTAAGAGCCTTCAATTCTCATCTCAATGCTCATAGCATTCAACAATCATATCCCGTACCATACAACTCCCTGTAGGTAACAAAAGGCATGTACTTCTTCAAGGCAATGAGTATATGATGATGACAGTTTTATGACAGTTTTCAGCCTGTCATTAAATTTCAGATCTGAATGTTTTATCAGTAAAATGCAATCCAAATGCATCAAACTCAATACATATGCTTCCTAAATGAACCCTCACTTTAGTAGAGCTCAAAATGCTCATCAAATGGCTCCAATGCTTCAAAGAGTGATCAGTGTATGCTGCCCTGTTTCAGTTTACAGCAACCTGTCTTCAATTTCAGATCTGTACTTCAGTATTTCTGCTCATTTATCAACTCTAGACCAAGCATTGACTTATCAAGGCATCAAAGGACCTTCCAAGAAGCATTTTCAAGCTGGAGATCAACTAGGTAGTGATTGATATCTTCATTAGCAGCAGAAAATGACCATTCAAGATCAGGTGCAAACACGCCAGCAGCCCTGGGGGTTTCAGCAGCAGTAGATATACTCCACAAGGATAGTTAATGCTTGCTCTTAAGTGCTCAATGAAGCCTTTACAATGCTTCAAACAGGCCAGGACAACCCTCTTGTATAATGACAACGCGAAATGACAAAATGCATACCTTCACAGATACAATGACAGCCTGCACACTGTCAGCCTGCTTCTCTTCAACCATTGCCCTGAGTCTTCAGGTTGCAGGTCTTTCTCATAGCTTCATGCCTTCAAGAGCCCATCCATGATGGCTCTGATACCATGTTGAAAGAGAGAGGGAGAGAGACAATGTAATGGAACAGTAACCTGACCTTCAGGTCGTTCATCATCTTCCATTATTTCATAGACTACTAACATAACATAAGTGTATACAATAGTACTAAGGTCTCTAGGACCATTCACACTGGGTCTAAGACCACTGACTTATTTAATGTCCCACACTTGTTGATATAGCTGGACAAGACTAATGTCGGTCATACATACTAACAGGAGAATAGTATGAGCTTGATATTCTAACATATACCCCATCTCACCCTCCTCATCGTATCCTAGGAATATGCATTTACAGGACTTTGGTTCCAGTTTTCTGCGTTCTTCTTTCCGTATGTGCACAAAAGCCTCATAGCCAAATACTCACAAATGAGAATAAGAAGGTGGCTTGCCACCCGACCACTCTTCCTGAGGGACTCTCCCCCCTAAAGACCTATTTGGTGACCTATTAATCACATGAATAGCTATCATAACAGCCTTTGCCCAAAATCCATTGTGTAATGCAGCATGAGACAACATCGTATGGACCTTGTCCTGTATGGGGTGGATTATGAGGGGTAGTGAGCTTCCTCTTTATCCCCTTAATGTCACAAAATTCCTAAAAGGCTTTAAACACATACTCCCCACCGTTGTCAGAGTGAAGACACTTAAGTGTCTTATCAGTTTGGTTCTTAAGCAATGACAAGAATTTTTGAAACCTATCAAGCACTTCATCCTTGCTACGAATAGTGTAAACAGATACCTTCTATGTAGCATCATCGATAAATGTGACAAAGTATTTCTTTCCTCCTAGAGATAACCCTGGCATCTGACATATATCGAAATGTACTAATTCTAGAAGCAAAGATATCAGTGAAAGAGAATTTTTATGAGATGTCTGCGTATGCTTATCATAAACACAATGATCACAGTGCTCAAAATCAGCATAATGAAGACAAGGCAAGTAACCCAAATGAGAAAGCACTTTCATTTTTGTTTGACTCGTATCCCAATCGGCCATGCAACAAGGAAACACTTGGCTGCTCGATCACAGCAACAACATGGTCACCCACACTAGATACATGGAGAGGATACAATGTATAGCTCTTTCAGCCTCTAGCAATAACTCTAGATCCTCTACAGATCTTTCATTTCCCATCACCAAAGGTTGTTGAAATCCATCGTCATCTAGCTATCCATTACTAATCAAGCTCTTCTTGAGCTGTGGTATATGCCTTACATTCTGAAGAGTGAAGACAAATCCATACTGAAACTTTAGTTGCACACTACCAATGTCATATGCATAATTGTCCCCAAGATGGACCATGTGGACCTCTTGTATAGTCTGTAAACCACTCACAATGGGGGGTGACATGAAAAGAGACACCTGAATTTAAAATCCAAGTGTGCATGTCACCATCCGCATCGGCTATCAAAGCATGTGCATTGAAACATGAAGAGATGAAGAGTACATCATTCCCACTATCGCTCTCATGGCTAACTCTCTTTCTTCTCTTCCTTGCTGTCATCCATCTTCTTACCCTTTCCTTTCTCTTTCTTCCATTGTAGTAGTCAGGTTTGAAGTGACCCTTCTTGCCACAATGATGGTATTCAACATCCTTATTATGTGATTTGCTATATCTCTTACTATTAGATTTGCCTTTTTGTTGTGATCTACTCTAGTATGCAAAGCACTGGAAGATTAACTGGATGCATTGTTCTGCCAATTCATTTCTTCCATGAGTAGAGCACTCTCTACATTAGTATACAAAATCATAGCATTAGACTTGCTCATAATAGTCCTGAAGGTATCCCAACTCTCTAGCAGAGTGCAAAGTAAGAATGTAGCTTTGAACTCATCATCAATATTGAACTTCAAAGCGGCAAGCTAGCTAAAAATGAAGTTAAACTCACTAAGGTGAGTAGACATTGCAGTACCCTCTTTCAAATGCAAATCCATGAGTTTCTTCAGTCAGTAGACTTTGCTTGCAGCACTCTTTTGGGCATATAATTTTTCCAATTGCTTACAAATGTCATAAGAAGAATCCAACCCTTCAAAGTTAAATAGCAAGGTATCAAAAATTGATAGCTCAATGGTCGAGCATGCAAGTTCATTCAGCTCATCCTAGTCATCCTACTCTATATCAACTGGTTTTGTTCCCTTTACTTTAATCGTCTTTGCTTGCTTCTTTTGCAACAAGATATTATAGCACTGCTTTTGCCAAACTGCAAAGTCGTGTGCTCCTTCAAGCTTCTTGATATGCATAAGATGATTGTCATTGCTGCTAGCCATGATTCATAGTCAAATAACTATATGACAGTAAATGATAGCTAATGGCAAGCAATGAAAGAGCCAAAATCCACTCAATAGTATGTTAGGAATATTCCCAAGTATATAGCAACAAGAACATACATCAGTTCATTGCCCGAAATGCCTCAAAAGCATTCAATGATAGTAAACGTACTAATTTTTCTGACAAAAAACAGAGCACAATCTTGAAATTTATAGATTTGGATATAACCTCAACGTATATGGAAAGATTTAAAAAATGGTTGCAATACTCTCTAATTGTAAAGTCTCTTTGCCTATTATCATAACTTTTTTTTGTCCCTCTTTTTTCATTAAAGACATGAATACTTAAGTCATGGCTAATTTAAAGTATTTTCAAGTCTAAAAATTATGTCTAATTTTTCTTATATATCTCCACCATGTGTGTGCATAACCCTATAGTTGTAGGGTTGCATAATGTATCTTTGCTTCATCATTGTGTGGGTAGAGGGTAAAGTACATTTTCAAATTATTGATCCATTCTTCTAATTCTATTGGTGATGGGTTATCTCTTTGGAAGTGAAGTATGGTAATATTTTCCTTATATTCTTTAGCATAGTGATAATGTTGTCTATTATTATTGGATAAACCAATTGACTGTGCTATCCATGAGAGTAATTTCCAAATGTTTGATGTCCGTGGTTGTTGTTAAAAGAATACTATCAATCTTTTTAATTGCCAAATGAATTGATGACCAAGTGAAGTATTCCCATTCGGCTAATGATTTTGGTTGGATTTTTTGTGTGGCATTATGTCATCAAGGCCTTCATCATGCTAAAATATATAATCTCTCCTTGGTTCCTCATGAATGTATTGAGCTTTACCATTCATTGCATTAGGTACTTGAGTGTTTTGGGGATAAAATTGTTTGTAGAAGGAATCACATCCATGTATGTCTTCATCTGTGTTAGCACATTGAAAATGATCTTACTCTCCATGATTCTTTGAAAGATATAATTAGGTCTACCTCTATTGTATGAATTGGAAGGGAGTTGAATTGTTTCTTTAACTCTTAAAGGGCTACCATGCTCATAAGTTGAATGTACAAATTGATTGGCCACTTTAGAGTTTGCATTATCATTTGAGAGCGTACTCCATTGTCACTAGAAAGTGGATTGTTTTGCCATTTGCTTACCCAAGTTACTGAGCATTGTAATCATTTGATCAAACTTTGCATCCAACATATGATTGTGTTGTCCAAAATTTTAAAAATGGTAATAATTTGGCCAAACTTGTCATCTAGTGTATGATTTAGTTGAATGATGCATTCATTCATGCTATCAATCCTTTGTGAGAATTGTTGATAATCATTCAAATCATGGGATACATTAGCTTTAGCCATAGGTTCCACAACATGAGGGTCTCTTGGCTAATGTGTCTCATCATTTAAGTTGCTACTTCCCATAACATTTTACTCTTGGTTTGCTGACCTCATGGATGAATCAATGGTAGTCAACAAAATCCTCATTCATGTTCTCAAGCACTTTCTCCTTCTTCTTGTTTTTTGCAATTAGAATGGGTAGAGAAACAAATGACTGCTTGTTAGTAAATAGTTAATACTTTGAGTTGTACTCCTCTAATCTCTTTGATTATTGGCTCTAAAAAATTTTATAATGTGGGGTGAAGGCAGATTTACTAAAACAACAAGTTGGAAACAGATAGGGGATGATTTAAGTTAAAACAATAAACCTTGTCTTGCTATCTAGAGGTTCTTTACAGTGACCACATATTAGTAAAATGACCCAAAATTTAGTCTTTGTCTCTCTTCCCTTCCCACACACATAATGTCAAGTCTTATGAGAGAAGGGAAAAGGGGAGTGTGAGAGTAAGAGATAGAAGTGCTATGAGATGAAGAATGATTGTGAGGTAGTATTGGAGCATGTGGAGTCCTATCAAGTGCATTAGTAGCCATTGGAGGCATCAACAACATTGATATGCACATAAGATGACAAGTGCACCATGGCATATAAGCCATTTTTGGATAATTTCATTAATTAAAAATATAAGTACTTAATTTTCAATACTTTATCTTTTGTATTTTATATTTTTTTAATTTATATTAAATAATAATAAATTAAATATTAATAAATAATAAAATATTATAAATAAATCAAATTTTTAGAAAATACAATTACAATTTAAATATAAATTCAAAAATCATGTAAACAAGCATATTCATATCTAAATAAGGCATTTTAGTAGCACGAGAGTGGTCCTACTACCATTTGCAATATGTCGAAGGAATCTATGTTAAAAACTAGAGAATAATTGTTGAAAGTATTGATTCTTTGTTGCATATCATGAATAGGTCGATCTTATGTCATCTATTTTCCCAAAGGTAGCATGAGTCAAGAGGCCTCAGTGCCTTTGGAAAGTAGGTAGCAATGCCACAACGAGTAGAAAATGCATGAAATATATAAAGGGATGTTTGTTGCGCATACACATCTTGTTTGCTCATTAAATATGGTTGGGCATATTCATCTACACTTTGCATTCAAGTATGTATTGCACACACCAATATATAATATCTAATTTTTCCATGACTGTGTAACACAATCCTAACTATTTAGTTATGTGGGCTTAAGAGGATTATAAGTAAGAGAAGAGTAAAGCTTATATTACACTTGTGCAAAAAGACGAGGAGTGACAGGCCAATCCCTAACTAGGTGAGTATGCTTCCTCTAGAGGTCATGGCCCTTAACTAAGGAGGGCCCAATGTTACATATATGTGATTTGCTAGACACCTTATGTTAGGCACTCCTCCTTGGAGTTTGAGATAGGTGATTAGATAATTGGACTATGCAATACAATGTTTTAGAGTTTAGAGAGGTCTTCTAGCTTATAGCCAGACAATCAATGCCGTAGGGCGATGGGGGTTAGTTATGTGAGATCCGATAGTTTACCAAGAGTCCTTTGGGATTCCTACTAGGACCTAAAACTTGATTCTAGAGTGTATGCCTCTTTGCTTAGAAATGGAGAAATAATTATTAAGGCAAGAATGAGAAAGAAGACCAAACATCTCTTGTATCCAATGAGAGGAACATGAAAAGTGAGAAAATGTGTGGAAGTCTTTCACTAGTACTTCCTTGATCATAGTAGTCCTATATCCATTAAAATCAGGGGTCTTACAATCCCTCATGTGTAGTAAGAGTAGTCCTAACATGTGCATGTGTGGAAGGCTACCCTTAGCACCTAAAGCTAGGTGGTCTACAACTTTGAGGACTAACCAAAGTGGTGGGTTAACTATGCTCCCCAACTGGTGCCACCAACAATACTGCAGTTGTCCTTTCTAAGCTTATTCTTTCTTAGGATTAGGCCAATGAAGGTCTTCAACTAACTCACATGGATTAGGCCAAATTTTCTTAGGATCCTTTTAGTAGATTGAAGTGGTCCTTTATTGCGAAAACTTTGTTTCAGAATTGTCCTCTTTTTAGACTTGGACTGAGGTCCATATCGGCTTTGCTTGTAGTATTAAAGAGTACTCCCAAACTTCATCATTCTGGCAAGACCCAACCTATATTAGCCAAGAAAAACACTTGAGGAAAATTCATTGCAAGTTCTAGGCTCAAAATAGATGTAACTCATATTTCTCAGGTTAACTGTAGTTACAAGAGTAAAGTTTATTCCAATACAAGTTGTATTTCATGTCGACAAAATTTCTAGGATTTCTAATCATCTTGAAGAGGTGTTGTAGGTTCTAGGTCTTCGTCTTCATCTGATTCCTCTATATAGACTACACTTGTATAGCTTCGCTTTCTTGGAGGCTCAATATCTTCCGGCCTTAAGTCAAGGGAGTCTGCTTGGATGTGCCCTAGCTCATTGCAATGGTAACATTGACGGTAGGGACATCTCCTATGGATGTGCCCTATCTCTTCGCATGTGTGGCATCTTTTGCCCTGATCCCAGGGATCATCTTTGTCTCAATGGCATAGTTTAAGTTCTTAGATGATTGTGGCTTTGCTCGAAGTAATGCATCTTGCAAGTCTATTGGATGCATTGCTTCTAGACGGTGGTTCAGAGAAGTGTTTAGGCAATGGCACGACTTGGATAATTGCTGCGCACTATCCATACGGGGTGCATATTTTAGTAGGGTCACAAACTTCGAGTAGTAAGCTTCCAGGGTTAATTCCAACTGCTTGAGTTTGAAGAATTCATTCATCTTCAAAGTCTCATAGGTTGGCAAAAGTTATCATCCGTGTATAGCATCCTTTAGCTGAGCCCCAGTAATAGTGGTTTTAGAAAAACCTTGATCTTTGCACCATTGCTTCCACCCTATCCGAGCCTAGCCAACTTTCAATTTGGCTATCATTGCTTGATTGGTAACAGCAGTTCCTAAAGCAGAGAAATAAATGTCCATCGACTCAATCCATATCTCTATCTCTATTGTGATGTCTATCCCTTCTCCATCAAACTCGAGTGCCTTAATTTGCTTGAGAAGAAATTTTTTCTCTTGCATGTCAGCATTCGTGGGTGCAGAAGATGCCTGACAATCAAGCCATACCACTCAGGCTATTTCTGTTTAGGATATGTCTATGAACCAAACATTAATCAATCGTGCATCATCATTTAGTTTCACTCTGATACCAACTATAATGTGCCTGCCTATCGGCTATCCAAGCATGTTTTAGCGGTCCATCAAGAAACGAGTCAAAGCGCCGCCGCCTAGTACTCCCATGGAATGTTTCGGGGTTTGTCGCCTAGGGTTTCCCAAGTCCGCCTTGCAACGGAACGTTCACGGCCAAACCCACTAGGATCGACCTGAAATCCGGGTTTCTAGTGGTCAAGGTCTCCTGACAACATTCTAGCATCATGTCTTGGACATCCTACTTTACGTAGAGATACCCAAAATGAAGTAGATCCATATCACACTTGGTTCAAAGAGAATGGGAAACGAGAGGGATGCGCCGCTCAACCTCTCTACCCATTCTGGTCCCCTAAAACAGCATGAATCCGGTTCTAACTTAGCAATACCTAAAGTCAAATGGTGATAAATCCTTATGAGAAGCCTCCCAGTTCTTTGGGACCACCCTGCCATAGGACGGACCCTCGGGGATTCCATCCACCCGCTTCCCTTGATAGCTTTAGTTTTCTAATTAGGTCCTACCATATTTATGTGCAACATTTAAAATTAGCTTCCTTAATTAATCCTTTTAGGGAATAGGGTTCATATGCATATTTTATGTCACAGACATGAATACAAATCAAGTAGTTTTTTGACAAACAAGTTACTTAACTTATCTCAAGTTAATCTTTATCTCCTGCCCATATAGGAGAAATTATATATTCCCTCCTATCCACCAACAGAAGTCCCGATCCAAATCACATGGCAACATAATTTCTATCCATTATCTAGAATAGGATCTCCCAATGCCTCCAGATGTTGGGCTCACAACAGTCTAGAGTTCCGTTCCAAACTCGGCAAGGGGTGTCTAGAGCTCCACTGACCCCAAGCGACCTAGGAGTGAGACACACTTTCCGTGGTTGGCCTTTTCACCACTCGAGCAGCGGCCCATGAATTGAGCACTACCCTCTCGGGTTGAAACACGGCGTAACCTTGGAGATGATCCACCCACACAAAATATCCTTCCTTCATCAACCCAATTTAAGGATCAAGCACAATCAAGGCAATCAGCCTAATATCATCTCTCAGGAAAAAACATTCCTTTATTTTCCCATGGCAACTTGTCATCATTGACCCCTACCATGCATTTACCATCAAACACGAGTACTTGGACTAATCATCCGAATCATGACCCACAATCAGTTTAATACAAAAGCATTTTAAGATTATGTTAGATCAATTCAACAAAACAATCATAACATTTTCCAACATTGCAGGAGTAGTCGTGATAACCATCCATTGCATACTCGCTCTCCCTTGGGGTCTAAGCGATTTCATGCAAAATCTACTTAACACTTTGGCTAAGACATATGCCCAGGTCTTATACAACTATGCAAGGATGTAAATTATATTGAGCACTTATATTGATCAATAACCTAACCCTCTTCTTGAGGAGTTTGAAAGCATTGGCCTTTCCTTTGTCTCGGGTTTCCCTTAAGCTCTCTACTTGCCTTTGAGGCCTGGATTTGCCTATATCTAGCCCAATACCCAAATTTGGATTGATAAACATAGTGTTTATTGGGTGGATCCCAAGGCAACTTAGTCTCTAATCCTCATGATTATTGTTAAGTACAACGTCAAGATTCCCAATCTAATGGCATGAGCTACTAGCAAGAGTTTCTAGAGCTTTGAAAATGATTCTCTTCTAGAATAGTTACTTGCCATGCAATCTATCAGACATGCGAGTTGCGACATATACCTTTGAAATGACGAAACTTGCACCTACTATTGCCGGGACAAAAAACTGACAATGCTTGAGTCTTTCATGAATTCATCGTATAGCATTTAAATATAATGGTCTTCTCTTGATACGAGTGTTTGGGGAATTCAATCTGTCAAATACTTGCGATGCAATTTATCCTTCTTCATGTCCTATCCTCGTAGGGCTCTAATGCATCTCATGCGGGACTCATGGCAAGAATTTATTAAAATGGAAATACATTACTAATGACTGGTACCACAGTTGGATAGACGGTGATGTCCTCACTCCAAGCTTTCATTGCGAGATTGCCATTTGTGTCCGACAACTTCCGCTTGGGTGCCATCCCCGCTCTCTTCTCTTTAGACATGCTTTGCATAGGACTTCGATGTCTTGGATTCAATTGGCAATGGCCAATTGGGGAGCGAGATGAGCTTGCAGTCGAGGGATAATCATGCGGAAATGAAGTATTGGTCCGTGGCTAACAGGAGAAGAAAGGACGCGCATGGACACCCTCTTTCTACGCTGGTATTTCCAAGTGCAGCTTCTACAACCTCCGCATTCATAGCTCCCAAACTTCTCCTCTTAAGGCCATGATGGATGCAAGTTTCTTTGAGTATAACTTCAATGGGCTTGAGGGTTGCATCATCTAGCTTGGACTAGCTAGGATGGAGATAGTAGAGCCTTCGCGAGAGATGAGAGAGACTTGGACTTCGCAAGAGGTGATAGAGTAGGGCCTTTGAGATGATACCCTCCTCTTCTATTAGTTATTATTATTATTCTCCCTTTCTCTCTCTCCTAACTTCTTCCCTCCCTCAACTTCTTCCTTTCCTCTCTCTACGGTTATTTGTTCTTCCTTGACTTCTTCTTCTCCCTATTCTCTCCTCCTTATCTCTCTCCCTCTTCTTCTCCTTCTTCTTCTTCTCTTCTTCTTCTCTCTCTCTCTCTTCTTCTTCTTCTTCTTCTCTTCTTTTCCTCCTCTCTCCCTCTTCCCCTTCTTCCTCTTCTCTTCTTCTTCTCTTCTCCTCCTTCTCTTCTCCTCTCTCTCTCTCTCACCTTCTCTCCTTCTCCTCTTCTCTTCTTCCTCTCTCTCTCTCTCACCTTCTCTCCTCCTCTTCTCTTCTTCTTCTCTCTCTCTCTCTCACCTTCTCTCCTATAGTGGCCTAGCCCCTCCCCTAAGGCTTCATATCCATTCTTTTTTTTCTCAATTGCAAGGGGGTGGGGGGGAGGAAACGTGGAGAGGGTGTGGTGTGGACTAGCCCTCTCTCTCTCTCTCTCTTCGTCATGTTTCCTACATGGGGGCCATGCTAGCAACCACCTGGAGATCTTTGGGAGATGGTCGATACTTTCAAGGCTCCGTCATCCTCCACTTCTTCTCCTCGTCATCCTCGACTTCATCATCTTTCACACTACATCATCACTTGCATCATCTTCCTTCCCTCTCACGTCAGCTGTGGTTTCCTTCTTCTCATTGTCCTCATCCTATCGTCCTCCCTTTGTCCTTTTCCCTCCCTCCCCCCTTGTCACCTGTTGTTGGGCGACGACAGGGGGGAAAATTTTTTCGATTAATTTTCTAAGGGGGGTTCATATGCATGAGCGGTCGGGGACGTTACATCCTCTCCCCCTTAGAGAACTTGAGATGTCCTCATCTTGGAAGGGCTTGGGAAGACAAGCATTGATAGCACTTAAGGCCTGTGGGTTAGGACTCACCATGCGTCCACTACACTACTCTAATTACTCATAAGAATGTAGTCTTTTGAAACAACATCTTATTACATTAGATCTATCCGAGTCTGGATTACAAGAGAAAAGTTTATTTTAGTTACATCTCATGGATATCTTCTAGGTTTTTTTCTAAGCACCTGGTATATTCTGGATCACTGGAGCTTGTACCATTTCATTCATTGTAAGTTCAAACTCTCTTTGAGTCCTGTTGGCACATTTGACGTGGTTATGTCCAATGTTGTTGTTGAGATTCAAAGACAGAGACAAGAGTAAAGAGCTAAGTGCTCTCTCTTTCTTCTTTCATTATCTAATAGACCGCACACATAACATAAGTGTATACAATAGTACTAAGGTTTGTAGGACCATTCACACTGGGTCTAAGACCACCGACTTATTTAATGTCCCACACTTGCTGATACAATTGGACACAACTAATGTCGGTTATACAAACTAACAAGAGAATAATAGGAGCTTGATATTCTAACACTCCCCCTCAAGCTCAAATCATCTGATGAAATCCAAGTAGCTGTCTAAAACTACTAAACTTATCTTTACCCGAAGACTTGGTAAAGATATCTGCAACCTGTTCATCAGTCTTCATATGCATAAGATTTACTCTTCCTACAAGAACCATCTCTCTGATAAAATGGTAGTGTATCTCTATGTGTTTTGTCCTGGCATGGTATACTGGATTCGTTGCCAGGAGTACACTATTGAGATTGTCGCATAACAAGGTCACTGGAGCATCCACCTTGAGCAGCCATGAAATCTCACATGCTGCCAATGCAGCACCCCTGTACTCTGCCTCAGTTCTAGACAATGCAACCGTTGGTTGCTTCTAGCTGCTCCAGCTGATCATGCCACTTCCAAAGCCAAAAGCATAACCACTCGTAGATCTGCGATCATATGAGCATCCTGCCCAATCCGCATATGTGTATCCAACCAGTTTCAAGGGCTTATCTCTCATATAGAATAGCCCATAATCTACAGTAGACTTAACATATCTCATAATCCGCCTAACAGCATCCAAAAGTGGCTTGCTGGGTTTCTGCATAAATTAACTTATGAGCCCAACTACATAACTCAAATCTGGCCTAGTGATGGTGAAGTAGATCAGACTTCCAACCATCTTCCTGTACATAGTCACATCCTAAATTTCAGCTCCAGTGCTAATGTCCAGCTTGACATTCTGATCAAGGGGTGTATCCAATGGTTTGCATTCAACCATGCCATACTTTTTCAGCATTTCCATGGCATAATGTTTCTGCATCATCCATAAACCATTTTCAGCCTTGATTACCTCAATACCCAAAAAGTACTTCAATTCACCGAGATCTTTCATGTCAAATTCAAATTTCAGCATCTTTATTACATGCTATATGCCCAAGTCATCATCACCAGTGATTATCAAATCATCAACATATATGACTAGCACTACTAAGCCACTGTCAGTCTTCTTTGTAAATAGGTTGTGATCAGTCCTACCAACAGTAAATCCCAACCTCTACAAGTAGTTACTGATCCTAGCATGCCAAGCTCTCAGAGCCTGCTTCAGCCCGTACAGTGCCTTTTTCAACTTGCATACATAATGCTGAAAATCAAGGTGAACATACCCTTCTAGCTGAACCATATAGACATCCTCTACTATGTCACCATTAAGAAAGGCATTATTCATGTCCATCTGCTGTAATTTCTAGCCTCTAGCAGCAAGCAAAGCAATCACAGTGCATATGGTTGCCATCTTGGCAATAGGGCTGAATGTTTTCTCATAATCAAGTCCATACTCTTGGGCATACCCCTTAGCAACCAGCCTGGCTTTGTACCTTTCCACACTTCCATCCGATTGGCATTTGATTTTGTAGACCCATTTGCAGCCAATGGTCTTTTTTCCTTCAGACAGTGGCACAAGATCCCATGTCTTATTTTCAGCCAAGGCATTCATTTCTTCATCCATAACTGCACACCAGTTCTCATCTTCCATTGCTTCAGCATATGTACCTAGTTCTTTGATCTCCATCACTTTTGTCATGTAACCATAATGCTTTGCAGTGTAGCCACTATATGTCAACCTGTCAACAGGGTATCTGACCCTCTGTGAACATCTAGGCTGTGGTGCACTGCTCAATTCCCCTCTCTCATGAGGTGGAATGTACCTACTCTGCCTTGCGCCAGGCGTATAGACAGTCGGAATATCAAGTTCACTATCTAAAGTGTCAGCAGACTCATATCCAGAAGTCATTCTACCAGGTGTCATCATACCAGATGCATCATCAGTAACTTTCTCTTTTCCTTTGCTATCCAAGTCATCATATCTCCCCCTCACTGACATACTAGTGTCAGTGGACGGTGAGCTCCTCAATCTCCCTGTCCATGGGGATACTGTCTGACTACTAGGTCATGTCAAAGCAGTGCTCTACTGCAAATCAACTATAGACACATGAGTGGAAGGCATATCGGATGGCACTATAGCCAGTGATACATACCAAGAACCCATCTCATCAAAAATAACATCCCTACTCACCAAGGTCTCCTTGGTAGAGGGATCCTAGCATTTCTATGCCTTCTTCTCCTGGAATATCCAATGAAAACACACTTATGCGCTTTTGGATCCAGCTTCTTCCTTTTTTCATCTGGAATATGCACATAAGCAAGACAGCCAAAAACTTTCATGTGACTTACATCCGGCTTATAGCCATGTAGCTTCTCAAACGGTGTCATCTCATGAATACCTACAGTGAGAGTCCGATTCAAGATATACATGGCTATCATAACAGCCTCATCCCAATAATAGAGTGGCATCTTCTTCTCATTCATCATGGCACGAGCAGCTTCCATCAAGACCCTGTTCTTTCTTTCAGCTATCCCATTCTGTTGAGGAGTGTAGCTGCAGGTAAGCTGCCTACGTATGCCATTTTCAGCCAGAAAGTTGTCAAACTCATTTAACACATACTCCCCACCACTATCTGATCTCAAGCAAGAGATATAGTAGTCAAATTCCTTTTCAACCTGCTTCTTAAACTGCTGAAAAACAGTAAACACCTCATCCTTTGTCTTCAAAATGTAAACCCAAGTATAGCGACTGTAATCATCAATGAATGTCACATAATACTTCGAGCCTCTCATAGATGCATTACGAGCTGGCCCCCAAACATTAGAGTGCACTAACTGTAATGGATGTGTACTCTGCCTTACATGCCTAACAAATGGCAACCTTGACTGCTTACCAAATTGGCAAGCATCACATACATGACCAATATCTGAGTATTGGAACTTGGGTAAACATGTAACGAGCTGTTTTTTCTGCATAATTTGCAGCCTTTGCAAATTCACATCCCCCACTCTCTTGTGCCAAATTTCCAAATCTCTGATACTGCCAGAACCATGGGCAAACATAGCTCAATTCAGCTTTGGCAAGGTAGCATCAAGAGTAAACATTCTGCCATTTCTGTGACCGCGAGCTATCAACTTGCATCCATTGCCAAACTCTTCAATAAAGCAGCCATGCTTATTGAATCTAACCTGCAAGTTCTGCTCCGTCATCTGACCGCGATAGCCAGTAAGTTCTTCGTAATTGAAGGAACATGCAATATATCATACAAATTTTTCTTTCTACCATCATGAACCACAAGAGGCACTTTGCCTTTATGTTCAATGCTATGCTGCGTGTCATCAGCTATACAGACATAGCCATGTTTTTCAGCCACCATATCAGTGAACCAATCACCATGAGGAGTCATATGGTTCGATGCCCCTAAATCAATATACCAAACTGCATCATCAGTGGATTTTTCAACAACTCTGTCTTTTACATACTGCATGGCAAACAATCTATCTCCTGAAGTATCATCTGCCTGACTAGACGTAGCAAAGTGTCCATGTTGTTTACCTTCCTGATTGCCCTGCTTCTTCCAATAGTCCTTGGCAATATGCCCATACTTCTCGTAGTAATGACAATCCTTATCCTCGTTCGAATTGTCAGATGGACGCTGCTATTGCCAGGAGCCTCTACCTCTAGGGCTAGATCTCCCCCTGCCTCTAAAGTTTCCACCACCTCTTGCATTCGATACTTGCTTGTTGTTATTGCCATAGGATGCATTCTGCTAGCCTCCTCTGCCAGATCCATAGCCTCTACCTCGGCTACCACGGCCACGCTAATTCGAATAAAAAACTGCATCCTTATTTTTAGAACTGCTTGACCCTGTAGCCAAGTCAAGTTTAACCTCCTCATGTATAAGCAATGCAACCGGCTCATTAAAATCAGGCATTTCAGCCCTCACAGACGCAAAAGTGTCAAAAGACTTATACTCAGGCCCCAAGCCATTCAAAGTCATAGCAACCATGTCTTCATCTTCAACCTATGAACCAACAAATGCCAGGTAATCCGCAATGGTCTTAACCTCTGTGACATAATCATGTATAGATCTGCTCTTTCTCTCCATGTTGTTGAACTTCTGCTTCAACTGTATCTTCCTGGCACTTGTGGTTGTGCCATAGTACTTGACCAAAATGTCCCATGCATTCTTAGGAGAGCTGCAGTTCATTATCTGCATTACCATGGCATTTGAGATACATAAAGAAAGCCAGTGCAAGACTCTACAAGCTCTTTCTGTCCAAGCTCGGTGTAATCGTCTCTGATCAACCGTAGGTCGATCTGGGAGCTCAGGTTCAGCTTCCACTCCAGTCACCAACTCCCAATAGCCTTTCCCTATTAAGAAGTTCTCCATGCAGAACTTCCATATGGCATAATTGTTATTGTCAAGCTTTTCCCCCTCTATCTAGATTATGTTGTCAGTCCTCTCTGCATTAGACATGTCATATGCTCTGTTTGACTACCTGCAAGCCAAAATCTTCCTGACAATTCAATTTCGGCCTGCAATTTTTTATGACAGTTTTCAACAACCCCTGTGCTCAAACAATCAGTATTTTAGCCTGAAAACAATGGTCTATTCACCTCCTGACACTAGACAATCACCTAGGTATTGTAGCCTGCATGTACGGACTATATTCAATGCAAAACCAGTATGTATTTGGGAAACCTATTCATGTACAGACAAGCAGTCTATAGGCTGAAAATGATAGTAACCAACAGCTCTTCTTTGAGCTCAACACAAAGGATGCAAGCCCCAAGAACACTTACAGTAGTTCAGATTTTTATCTCTGTATATGGAGTTCCAGACATGTCAGACTGACATTGTATACATCATATACTACAAGTACAAGAGCAAGGTACACTTGTTGTAAATTTCAGCCAAGCAAACATAGTCAATGACAGTGTATTTTAGTCCACCAAACTCTTCAAAATGTCACAGACATATGCCACCATACATGGGAACCAATACATGAACCTGTCAACACCGATGAGTGTCCTATCTTCAAGAGCAATGTCAGACAATGCATTCACTGTTCATGACCAACCAATAGAGTGTCAAAGTATTTGTTTTCTGATCCAAATTTCAGTTTCCAAGAGCATCCAATGCTCATACCAATCCACAACCAATTTAGCAGACATATCCCATGTCATACATGTCATCAAGGCCGACAAAAAAACATGCAATCTTCCAAGATAGATAAGTGCTTCCTGTAAACTATGAATGATGGTTTTCAGCCTGTCAAGTGCTCACAAATCTGAGTGATTTCATCAAGAAAGTACACCTTCCAAGCATGACATTCCATACATATGTCTTCCTGAGCATATATATGATATATCAAGTCCTTCCAGGCATGTCAGAGAGCTCCCAAGCTCATGTCAAAGAAGTATACTTGCTGTATATTCTCTGTTTATGGCAGGCCTTGTCTGAATTTCAAATCTGTTAGCTGACTGTTTCAGCTCTTATCTCAGCTCCAACTTAACCATTGCCATGTTAGACTATCAAGATGTCTTCTCAAGCATGTGTACAAGCTACAAATGGCATAGATGATGCTTATCATGTCCATGAGCAGCCAAGGCAGACCATCAGGCAATCAGGCGCAAACACGCAGGCTGTTAGAATGTCTCCAACGGCAACTTCTCTTCATAATGATGACCAAGGTCTTCTTTCAGGTGCTCAATCAACCCTCCTCAAAGCTCCAAATAGGTCCTGACACACTCTCCTTCAAGTGTAATGAAGATGCATTCAATACATACCTCTGCAGAAATAATGACAATCAGACCTTCTACACAGCAGGTCTTTTTCCTTCAATCTTTAGGTCTTCTTCCATAATGTTATTCTCCACAAAGCCCAGTCATGGGTGCTCTGATACCATGTTGAGATTCAGAGACAGAGACAAGAGTAAAGAGCTAAGTGCTCTCTCTTTCTTCTTTCATTATCTAATAGACCACACACATAACATAAATGTATACAATAGTACTAAGGTTTGTAGGACCATTCACACTGGGTCTAAGACCACCGACTTATTTAATGTCCCACACTTGATGATACAGCTAGACACGGCTAATGTCGGCGGTCATACAAACTAACAAGAGAATAATAGGAGCTTGATATTCTAAAAGTTGTGGCACTCCGAGCGTCGGTGTCTAGGGTTCTTTGAACATTCCCTTTGAAAATGACCTAACTCCTTGCAATGTTCATCCTTGGTAGGATTTTCTTCTTTAGGCCAAATTGTCCTAGGATCCTTTCAGTAGAATAAGTGGTCCTTTATTGTGGAAGCTTTGTTTCTGAATTGTCCTCTTTTTAGACCTGAACTGAGGTCCATGGCCAATCGGCTTTGCTTGTAGTATTAAAGAGTACTTTCAAACTTTATCATTCTAGCAAGACCCAACCTATATTAGTAGAGAAGAACACTTGAGGAAAATTCATTGCAAGTTCTAGGCTCAAAATAGATGCAAGTCGTATTACTCAAGTTAACTATAGTTACAGAAGTAAAGTTTATTCCAATACAAGTTGTGTTTCATGTCGACAAAATTTCTAGGATTTCTAATCATCCTGAAGAGGTGTTGTAGGTTCTAGGTCTTCGTCTTCATCTGATTTCTCTACATAGACCGTGTTTGTATAGCTTCATTTTCTTGGAGGCTCAATATCTTCTGGCCTTAAGTTAGGGGAGTCTACTTGGATGTGCCCTAGCTCATTGCAATGGTAGCATTGACGGTAGGGACATCTCCTGCTGCGGATGTTCCCTATCTCTCCACACATGTGGCATATCTTTCCCTGATCCTAGGAATCATCTTTGCCACTGGCATGGTTTAAGTTCTTGGACAACTGGCTTTGCTCAAAATAATGCATCTTGCAATTCTGTTGGATGCATTGTTTCTAGACGGTGGTTCAGAGGAGTGTTTAGGCCATGGCAAAACTTGGATACTTGCTACGCAACATCCATAGGGGGTGCGCATTTTAGTAAGGTTACAAACTTCGAGTAGTAAGCTTCTAGGGTTAATTCCAGTTGCTTGAGTTTGAAGAATTCATTCATCTTCAAAGTCTCATATGTTGGTGGAAGTTATCGCCCGCATACAGTATCCTTTAGCTGAGCCCCAGTAATAGCAGTTTCAAAAATACCCTGATCTTTGCACCATTGCTTCCACCCTATCAGAGCCTGGCTAACTAGTTTCAATTTGGCTATCATTGCTTGATTGGTAGCAGCAATTCCTAAAGTAGAGAAATAAACGTCCATGAACTCAATCCATATCTCCATCTCTGTTGTGACATCTGTTGCTTCTCCATCAAACTCAGGTGCCTTAATTTGCTTGAGGAGAAATTTCTTCTTTTACATGTTAGCATTCGTGGGTGCAAAAGGTGCCTGACAATCAAGCCATACCACTCAGGCTATTTCTGTTTAGGATATGTCTATGAACCAAACATTAATCAATCACGCATCATCATGAAGTTTCGCTTTGATATCAACTCTAACGTGCCCACCTATCAGCTATCCAAGCACGTTTTAGCGGTCCATCGAGAAATGAGTCTAAGTGTCACCACCCGGAACTCCCATGGAATGTTCCGGGGTTTGTCACGCATAGGGTTTCTCGAGTCCACCTCGCAATGCAACATTCAATGCCGAACCCACTAGGATCGACTTGAAATCCAGGTTCCTAGTGGTCAAGATCTCTTAATAACATTCTAGCATCTCGTCTTGGATATCCTAATTTACTCAGAGATACCCAAACCAAAGCAAATCCATGCCGCACTTAGTTCAAAGAGAATGGAAAATGAGAGGGATGTGCCGCTCAACCTCTCTGCCCGTAGGGCATAGTCCTATTCCATTCCCCTAAAACAACATGAATCGGGTTCTAACTTAACAATACCTAAAGTCGAATGGTGATAAATCCTTATGAGAAGCCTCCCAGTTCTCTGGACCACCCTCCCGTAGGACAAACCTGTCGGGGATTCCTCCACCTGCTTCCCTTGATAGCTTTAGTTTTCTAATTAGGTTCTACCACATTTAACATTTCTTTGTTTGTTTATCTCCTAAGAATAAAAATGCTATGTGTCTATGGTTTTAGAATCAATCAAATATATGCACATTTAATTTATCAAAAGAAAAGTCATTTCTAACCAGGTATAGGCTCATATTTACAAGATAATGATTTTTTTCATTGTATCCCACAGAGTTTCATGGCCTTCTCAACATGAATGTTGAAACGTCTATAAATTTACATCAAACTCTCACATCTCTACTTCAATTCTATGGTAGTGTCTTCCCTCTCGTCTTCCCTCTCATCTTCTTTCTCTCTTGTATATAATCTACAATAGCATCAAAGTAAGAATGGTGTAAAATAGCTAACATTAACATTTCTCCTTCTCTCAAGCTCATATATGCACACACACTTCCTCACTCAAACTATAGCTCTCACTAGTATATGGAAGCTATTATGTAAAGAGAAGAAACCCTACCTAGAACCCACACTTTCTTTACAAGAGAGACTGAAAGAAAGTGAATAAGTGGGAGATAAGTAACAAATCAAAGCAAGAACCAATACAAAATGGAGGGATACAAGATACTCCTACATCAATGTTTCTATTATGCATGCATTTGGCCTTGCTCTTGGTATCCTTTTGTCCATATATTATGTAGAGAAAGGGAAAGTTTTTGCCATAACTTTTTTACCACATTGTAGAGGCGAGCGCAAGCTCAACCGCCAAGACCCACAGACCACCTATTGTTCAAGCGTTTCAAGCAAGCATTAATGGCTATCTCTCACATAGCCGACTGGCCATCCCTCTCTACGAGTGTAGTGAGCTTACCTTGATGCTGGATCAAGTTGCTTCCTCTCTCAAGCACTCCGATAGCTCCACAATTCTTGATGCGAGCTCAAGCATCCTCAAACCTCCATCTCCAAGATCCATCCTCCATAGCCATGTGCAAGACATGAGAAGAGAAGAGATGGAGGAGGGCTTCACCTCCAAAATCCCTCACCCTTACACACTCCCTCACTCACTCATTCACAAGCAAGCAAGAGAAGAAAGGAAAGAAGAGAAGAGAGAGTCCACTTTGCCACACACCAAAGAATGAGCTCTCATTCATCTTTTGAACTTTATATACAAAGCCATAAAACCCATTTGGGCAGTCATCCCCTTTTTACATGGTCAGCCATAGCCTAGGCCCTTTTTTCCATTGTCCTCCTATCTTCCTAGCTTCCTTCCTACCACCCATCTACCTTTACAATTTGCACGGGTGAGAGCCTGTGGCACTCTTAAAATAAATCATAGTGCGCCTTGCACTCTTTTACAAAAGCATTGACTTGCACTTTTTCTTGTGCGCCTTTCTCCTTGTTTTAGGACTTTTCTACACTTCTTGTGTTTCCATATTTTTCTTAGCGCACCTTCGTCTCTCGTTTCACTTTTGCCTTTGCCTTATCTTCTACTTTAGATTTTCCCAATTTTCCACCTTATTTGTTTGAGGGTTAACATTACCCCCTCCTAGACGAGTGCCAATCCCATGGCACATGCTTGTGGTGAGGGGGGCGGTGGTGCTAGGTGGCCAGGGGGTTCTTGAGGTTGTGGACATACCATGTTGGAGGGATTTCTGGAACTAGAAGGCTCTTGAGTTTGGAATGATCCTTGGATGGATTTATGGACTTGTTGGAGGGATTTATGGAACTCGAAGACTCTTGAGCTGAGTAGGGGCCCTAGTATTAGAGGGATTTATGGAATTGAGAGGCCTTGACATTGGATATGATCCCTGGTGTTGGAGGGATTTATGGGCCTATTAGAGAGATTTATGGAACTGAAAGGCCCTAGCATTGGTTAGATATGATCCCTAGTGTTGGAGGGATTTATGAACTCGTTAGAGGGATTTATGGAACTGAAAGGCCCTGGCATTGGATATGATCTCTCGTGTTGGAGAGATTTTGAGGGACGGGTCCATCTTTGAAATTGAAAATGATGCTAGATGGATCCATCATTTGACTCTCCGCGGTGGCTGAGTTCGTCAACACTGTTCCCAATGAGCTTCTTCATTCACTTTCTGATTGTGGTTCTTGCATTGGTTGTGCTTTATCTGATGGCACATGGCGTAGGATGGGGAGGGCATTACATGGATGACGAGTTCTCTGAAGCTGGTGGTGGGGTCTTTGATTATAACTAGAAAGAAAAGAAAGATGCATTACTTGTGGATGTGTGCCATTGTCATGTGGTGCATTGTGCATGTGCTAGTGGGGTGGAGCTTAGGGTAACAGGTCTACCATATGCGAGTGTTACCTCCCTGGGAGTGTCTTGCCCTTGATGTGCCCTAGGTGCGATGTGGGGGATCAAAATGAGGCTAGGGGGTTAAGGGTGAAGCTGGCCGACTAAAGTCACCACACTCCTAACTTGAGGACCCCTAGGTGTAGTGGCTATAATCAATGCGTTTTTTTTTTTGCCACAAACATAGTTGTGATAGAAGTTATTCCTCATCATCAAGCTGAGGTGGAGAAGGGGGCTTAATAGATTTATCAAGGAATCAGTGGCTTTGGAGATACTCCTTGAGGTTTAGGCAGACTTGAAGAGTGGTGGTGGAGAGGAATGGATTATTGTAGTGGGTGAAGCAGCTATCATTCATGTCCTCTAGTAGAGCTAAGCAAAATGAAGGCAATAGAGTGGCTCACATCATTAGTCAAGCCATTGTGCAACTATCTATAGTGTTAGGATCAAAATGGAGCATTGGGAGGCTGCGCTCCTGCGGGGTGGGGTCTTGCCTAAGGAGTATCCTAAGCGATATAAGGTCATTACAAGTAGTGAATTGTATTAGAGTATCATACAAGTTCTCTCACGTGAAGACGAGGGCATCTTCATACGTAGTACAATGAGGATTATAGATTATAGGAAAGTCATAACAGTCGTGGACACTGGAGTCAAAATCCACTCCCACCCTTCGAGGGTAGGGCATAAAGATTGGGTCGTTCCACTCGAAAGGTTGAGTATTGCAAAAGGCCATCCAAGTGTCCAGCTTGGTGTCGCAGACCCTTCTTCTCCATGTAGGTTGGCAGTCATAGCCAGGCACAGACCATGGTACTTCAAAAGCTTTATTTCGCCAAAATTTGGCATCTTCTATGGCCCATAATGTGGGGTTTTTCTCTCTCCTCCATACATCTTTGTCCGAGCCTGCTTCCAATGTTAGTCGCCTCCTCCATCACCTTGATGGGTAACACTCTATGCAGGGTAGTAGGGAATTGGAAGTTGAGGTTGAAGGGGCTCCTAGCCATTTCTTGCCTCTCCCAGATTATGACATTGTTAACCCTCAAACGAACAAAGGTGGAAAATCTAGAAAAGCTAAAGCAGAAGACAAGGCCAAGGCAAAAGTGAAACAGAAGACGAAGGTGCGCCAAGAAAAATCTAGAAACACAAGAAGCGCAGGAAAGTCCTAAATAAGGGGAAAAGGCACACAAAGAAAAGCGCAAGTCAATACTTTTGTAAAAGAGCACAAGCGCATCATGATTTAATTTAAGGAATGTCGGGCTCTCACCCATGCAATTTGTAAATGTAGACGGGCGGTGGAAAGAAAGCTAGGAAGATAGAAGGACAATGGGGAAAAGGGCTGGCCATGTAAAAAAGGGGATAAGGGGATGACCGCCCAAAAGGGATTTAGGGTTTTGTATATAAAGTTGAAAAGTGAATGAGAAGCTCATTCTAGTGTGTGGCCAAAAGTGGCTCTCCTCTTCTTCTTCTTCTTGTTCTTGCTTGCTTGAGCTTATGCTTGAGAGAGGGAGTGTGAGAGTGTGAGGGAGTGAGTGTGTGGGGGTGAGGGACCGGGGAGGAGAAGCTCTCCATCTTCTCCTCTCTTCTTCTCTACTCTTCTCTTCTATTGTCTTGCTCGCGGCGATGGAGCTTGGAGTGTGGAGCTTGAGGATGGAGCTTGCTTAAAGCTTGCACTTGAATCATGGAGATACCGAAGTGCGCGAGAGAGGAGATAACTCAATCGGCATGGAGGTAAGCTCACTACACCCATAGATATGGATGGCGCATTGGCTATGTGAGAGGTAGCCATTAGTGCTCGGCTTGGAATGCTTGAAACAATAAGCGGTCCGTGGGTCTTGGCAGTTGAGCGAAAGCTCCCACATTTTGGTTCCGTTGCCGGGACCAACGGATTCAAGCCTTGAGCGCTTGCGCACTTCGAATCGAGCATTGAAATAGGGTTTTTCCCGAACTGGTGCTTGAGGTAGATAGGTAGGAAGCGAGGGAGTTTGAAGAGGTATTCGATATCCTTAGCAAGTATGTTTTTACTATTTTGGACTTGAGAAAGCATGATGGAATAGTGTAGGTATTTTTCTTATAATTTTTTCTTGCATTTAGGAAGGATAGGAGCAAAACATTGGAGCAAACAATAGGGTTTTCTATTGATGTATAACAGGCTGAAACAGGAAAATAGGGGCACAGATTCAGATTTCTAGCTGGAAGAGTATGAGGGACTAACTTCTGAGGTCACAGTAGGCTGGGATGGGGCAATAAGAGGCCCAGGGAACCAAGAAAGACCACAGTGAGCTTGAGAACCAGGGAGAGAGCGAGAGAGAGAGAGAGAGGAGCGGGGAGACCCCTAAAGTGCCAATCAATTCGAGTGCCACAGGGATTCCAAGTAAGTCTGGCATTTCCTTGTATTGCTTTGCATCTATTTGGAAGGCATGGCACGATTCCATGGAGTAGGCGTTGACCTTGAGGTATCACGTGCAGCCTGCAGGCCGTCATCCACGCTGTCGGACCAGTTCATCCGAGTCCCAGAATAGGAATGCCTGACTTCTAGAGTCAGACTGTCCGAATCCGAAAATCGGACCACTTTTCCGATCCGATTTCCAGAATTGAACCAGTCCCAGAATCGGACCACCTTTGCTTGTCTAATCGGACATCGGACCCTGAAAATCAGACGACTCAGAATCGAACACCTGTCAAAATCAAACGTCCGATTCCAGAAATCGGACGTGACCAAAATCGGATTACTGGGCCGATCGGACCAACCCAAAATTGGACGTCCGATTCTGATAATCGGACTCCTGAAGATCGGACATCTGAGAATCGGATAGAAAATTTTCAAAATCGGTCAGGTATCTAGAACACAAATTTTGACACATCTAAACCCCGAAATTGACCCCAAAGGTTACGTAGAGCTAAAGGTACATCACAAATCCATCACTGGGCTGAAACTTAGAGCAAATAGTTCAAAATTTGGCTATAAACGGTCCTCCAAATTGCGCATGGTGTTTATCGTAACGATCGCGGGGGGGTTGCCCCCTCGGACCCCCGCAGAGGGGGCTCTACGGCGGTCCGAGGGGGGCAATCCCCCTTAGACCCCCTCAGAGGGGACTCTGCCCCCTCCGCACCTCCCCCAAGTAGGTTGGAGAGAAAATGTGCGTCGTGACAGGTCCTCCAAATTGGACCCTAGTGTATTAGTGGCTCTACACGAGCATGGATTCTCACTTGCAAAAGAGCAACCAAAAGCCCTTACCCGAACAGAGACAAACAGAGACCCTAGAACCTCAATGGGCCAATCTAGCCAACAAGGGCAAAAAGGCCACCCTGCAAAAACACATATGTATTGCATTCGGACTACATCTAGTCAAAGTGAAAGCAACAACATCAAGCTACAACAGCGAGAATGACTAGATATGACAGTCCTAACAGTAGATGCACCTTGAATAGCACTGCACTGATGATCCAAGACACCAGTGGAGAATCCACATCTGGTCGTGCAGTTGGGGACTCAAGGGCATTTGTCAGAAGCCTTAAATTTACAAGCCAAGACCCAAAAGACGAAGACATAGTACCACCTACTTATCTTAGGGTCAAACTCACCGCGAAAAGAGAGCACACCATGCTCTGATTGATGAAGGAGCGGATTTCAATATCTTGACCTATGAAGCATGGACCCTACTAGGCCAACCAGAGCTCACACCAACTAATGCAACTCTTAGCCCTTACGGGGGACACTCACAAGCACTCATAGGGAAGTGCAAAATCCTTGTGACAATTGAAACTGAAAGCTTGCCTATCCTATTTCATGTTCCTCCAAATAGTGCTAATTACGGTAAGGAAACCCTCCTAGGAAGACCCTTCAAAAGGGCGACCAAGTGAGGCGGACTATGTAGCACAGAGGATACACCTGATATTACCGGATGTGAGGATAGTCACAACCTTTAGCAAGGGTGACCTCATCGAACCTCGAGGCAAAGGCAAGGAGGGTGCTGACATAACAGTCAAGCCTGCTAATGAGAGCAAGGACTTGTTGGAAGGGTTGATACAAGCACAGGTCGAACAACGAGAACCAGTGAATGAAGCCATGCCTGAAACAAGAAGGTTAAGAGACAATGCCAAGGACGGGCTTTGGACTTACAAATATCGTAGAAGTCCCCAAAAGAAGCCCAAGCCTTATAGACGAAGGCATCAATGGAGGGTCAGTGCAACGCCACGATGGATATCCAAAGCATTGCTACATGCTCAAGGGTATTACGTGGGTAACCGAACGATTTGGGTGCTAAAACCCCTGGCTAAACCTCCCTTGTTGACTGAAGGCTAGATCGTATCAAGAGCAAAGAAGCGTAGGAGGAGATCTAAACGAAAACCAAGTCTCGAGTCAACAACAATGGAGTAACCGAGCCCCTCATGGTCAAAATCAAGGAAGCAAACGGGACCAATCGGAGGGTAAATCCTTAGCCTAGCATGCTTGACAAGCATATATCAAATGTAATCGTTGAAGATGCACAAAAGCCTCTAGTACCCAAGGAGCCTTTGATTCCCCAAGAGGATAGCAGGCATCATAGGCACAACATTGCTCATGGCAAGGTTAAATGCTCAACAAAGCAAATAGCAAAATCATCTAATAGCCCCACGAGCAAATCTCCCAACCGCTGTCAAAGCCACTTAGGAGTCCCAAGTCTCCTACACCCTCTTCCCCTAAACAGACACAGGAAGCACAATAGTCGTCAAGTGCAGCTACTCAATCCCAATCTCTACCTACATCAGAGCTTCCAAATGTCCAAGAGACAGGACAAGACACCACCCTTAGTTCTCAATCTAAGGATATGCCTGTGCAATCCACTGTGGCTAGCTCAACTAATACTCGATCTATGCAAGTGAATGCTCTAAGGGCAGCAAAAAACACGACCACTTCCAATCGACCTAAGGACTTGACACCGCAATCCACCAATAGTAGCAAGTCCACTGAACTAGCTGCTACTACCTCCAATCAGGGATCACAGCAGTCACAGCCCTTGGCCGTGACGATGCCCCTTACAAAACGTGTCCTTAGTAGTTCACCTGTGGAGGAGGTGTCACAACCAACTTCATTGACAACTCCAGCACTTCCAAAGTGCCTAAAGTCTAGGCTAGAGGAGTTAAACAGAAGGGAAGAGCTAGACTCTCCAAAAAAGGAGGCAGTTGTCCCCTCACAACCTAGCGAGGCTATTCAGCAAGCCACGGCTATGTCCCATAAGGACACACTAGAGAAAGAGAATGCTGAGGCCCAACCAAGCACATCAACGGTTGACCTAGTCCAGGGTGTCCTGAATTGTTGAGAGATGCACCTTCACTGACCAAGAAAAAGAGGAGAAAACAGCAAAAACAACAGTAGTTACAGGTGGTTGTGGACCCCAAGAACATTGACACCAAGAGCACTAGAGAGCTGAGGAATAAAGCATTGAGTCCATCCATCAATGACCCCATTGATGCCTCTCCTAATAGCGGTGAAACCTCAGACACATCCGTGTCCTCTAAAAAATCAAAGCAGTTGTTACCATCAATGGTTGCTTGCAACACTCAATCCACCGACAACAGAACTCGCATTGACCAATCAAGAGATGATACAACGTTGTCACAACAGGGTGAAAATTTTATACCAATCACATCCAAGGAGAACCATGATGCAATAACGAAGTCTCAGGAGAAACACGAAACCCCAAGAGTATAAGAAATCCTAGCATTGACCAATCTTGCTCGTCTAGGCCTGAGCCCCCAACTATGCTAAAGCCTAGGCAAACTCCTAGAACCTTGCATGAGATAGCAACCGAGCAAGCCCTTGTTGAACATAGAAGTGTAGTAGAATGCTTAACCGAGTTGGATGCTAAGCTCAAAGTGTTCGCACCTGTCTACGTCCTGGCAGACATGGGCGCATTCTCTAAAGAGCAGCTTGAAGAATACTTGCCATTTCCCTTATCCTGGGAAGAGCAAGAACATCTTGACGAGCACTATAACAGGCTCCTGCATGAATGCATGTGACTCCTAGAACCTTGCATGAGATAGCAATTGAGCAAGCCCTCGTTGAACATAGAAGTGTAGCAGAATGCTTAACCAAGTTGAATGCTAAGCTCAAAGTGTTCGCATGTGTCTATGTCCTAGCAGACATGGGCGCATTCCCTAAAGGGCAGCTTGAAGAATACTTGCCATTTCCCTTATCCTGGGAAGAGCAAGAACATCTTGACAAGCACTATAACAGGCTCCTGCATGAACGCATGTGACTCATCTCTGACGAGAAAGCTGACGAACTACGCTTAACTGTAACATTCAATGATGTGCTCTGCCAACCGAATCTCTTAGAGATAGAGCAATTAAAGCAACAATCAGAGGGTCGAAGTCAATTTGAACAACGTTGGTGTGAAAACCGTGTTGCAATGGCCAAACTAGGGGCCCAGATCATGACAGTCTCAGAGGAACAATTGGTCAAATGGCGGTCTCAAAGAGACCCAACCTATCTGGCACCAACTTCCTTCCGACTTTGCGGACTACCATTCAGGGTATGGACTTAGCTGAAACTAGCGAAGAGAACTCTTTGTCTGATAAGGTTCTCATTGAGGAGGAGTTACATGTTGCCAGTAGACTTGGACAAGGTTCCATGCTACTCGATGTTGCAAAATATCTATTGGTATTAAGTAAGCTGCAACGAGTATTGGATGCGTGTGCCACACTCTAGTACAATCCGGAGTTCTACAATTGGCTTTTATCCTCGTGAAGTGACATGGATTCGTAAATATGTACATAAATAAACAATGAATTTTGTGACCCTGTATAGACAATATCAACACGCACAAGCAATGATAGTCAAGTACAGGGAGAAGAGTTGGGTTTGATAGGCTAAGCTCCTCAGGTCCTCCTCTCACCACACATTTAGAAGTTGTGTGACCATTCCTGCCTCCAAGGGGAGGGCATGCAACCCTCATTACTGACATAGGAATCCTTGACCAACATCTCTTATGGTGTAGACAGGGTACCGTCCCTTTCTATACACCTTTCCCCCTTTCCAATCTATCCTTCCGAGAATGAGCCCTGCCCCACTCCATGACAACCAGTCCATGCAACTTAGCACGAGCCAAGATCTGCTAATGGCTGGAGGCCAAATGAACATCATCATGGGGGCCATCCCTCTACAACAAACACTGCATGCCTCACCTCTCCCCTTCTCATCATGTGCACTTGATAACCCACTGTATAATCCCTTCCATGCGAACAGTTTTATTTTGCCTCAAGGCCTAATCCTCGGTTTGCATATTGCAAGTCCCCCTACGGTAGCCGACATGGAGCACCCAATGTAGCTGGCTTGCAAGGATGCTATTCGCCATCGAAGGGAGCAAGCAGCACAAGGGCCCCCACCAAAACACTACGTGCCTACTCTAAAGAGGTACGTACCAAAAAGAGGCCCTAAATGACACCGCCCAGGATGCAGGCCAAAAACCCCCCAAGCCAAGAGGACGAGGGCTCAAGGGAGCACACGGGATGTGGCAACACCAGACGTGCAGGCTCCCACCAGATGCTCAGGAACCAAGTGCTCGAAAGAGGAGAGGGTAGCTCGGGACAAGCAGGAATTTGACGCATTGTTTAAAAGCATCTTGGAAATAGTTGCGGCCAGGAACTATACCATCCGGGTCCCAACCAAAATTTTCCCTGCCCAGCCTCACAGGATCCCCTCACCAGCACAGTCTCAGTCACCCGACCACCCAAACTCACCCCAACTCATACAAATAGAGTAGCCCCATGTTGTATAAAGGGCTTATCAAAGGCTACCTGGCCATGACTTTTTGTCTTTAAATGGTTAAGTGCTGATATGTTCCCGGATTGTACAAACTTTTCATATTTGTATTTAATATATTTCACATCTTTAACAAAAGTAAAAAAGCTAATCAAGCACAGGTGATAAGTATCTAAGCCAACACCATGGAATTCATATAAGTGATGTCTCCTTGCATTGCACTAGTTTATTCTAGTTGTGGCATATGCCGTGCATGTACTCTCATGAAGTGACAAGTGGATGCAGGATGACACAGGTCTTTGTGCAAAAGTATTCAATGTCCAAGTCACTGCAAGACCACCGACCCCACAAAGAGCCGCAACAAAGCCACTCTACCAAAAGGAAAAAAAAATCACCTGTGCGAGTGCCCACGCCGCATGGGCCAAAGCATGATCTCAACCACTTCCTCTTTCTGGGTTACACTCTACGCCGAGCACTCATGGCAGCTGTTACCCCAATTGTATCAAGGTTGCACGTTCCAAAGAGGGTTGCAATATCTCAAGTGTATCTCCCCATCTCAATGACTGCTTCTCTAACAACGAGGCTAGGGCACAATCATCACTATAATATCCATTTCCTGAGCCTTCGAAGCTTGACATTTCCCAACCCATTGAAAGGGTGATAGCCTCAACATATTGCAATGGTTGTACTCAAGAAAGTCCAAAAAAAAAAAGAGAAAAAAGAAAGAAAGAAAGAAAGAAAGAAAGAAAAAAGAAAAAAAAAAGCACAAGAAAAAGAAAACAGAAAATGAAAAAAAAAAGAAGAAAAAGATATGAAGCACCCACGATCACAGCACAGCACCTAGGGGTCCTCAAATTAGGTACATCCAGTGACCTTCGTCAACTGGCTCTGTCGTCCCTAGTGCCCTAGCCCCTTAGCATCACCCACAATTGTTTAGGGCACATCAAGGGCAGGACATACCTAGGGAGCTTGCCTCGCCTATGGTTAGACCTGTCACCCTGACCCATTCGCACGATTCCCTCTTGCACTCTGCCTTAATACCATTGCAATCAATTGTGGTAAGCACCACACGAATGGCCATGAAAATTACACCGTATTCATTAAGCAAGTCCAATAGCTCCCAGCTACCGAGAGTACGGTGTCCCTATGTTCAATTATGCTACATCGTGCAGTCACAATGCAAAGGATGTCTCATACACCTTCACATGTACATGGACAACTTTGATTCATCCACACATTGTTACGAGAAACCAGCCCGCGGTCTTCTAACTACGTAATATCTAAGTATGCACAAGCACTCACATAATATTTGCACCAAAATATATACACAGTTTGGGTCCTCAAGTGCAGGACAATACTCTCAGCTCGCTTAGAGTTTGACATGTCTCCCAAACTAATTGAACTATGTCTTGTGCACGATAGAGAAGATAGCACTACCCCTATAGGGAGAGACTACCTATGAGAGGTTTTCAATTGCAGGTATTGAATACTCCAACGAAAGTGTCGTTCGCTCTTCATTGACACCCAACTCTAAATTCTTATCCTTTATCATCCTGCAAGCCCGCCAAGAATCATCATGTACAGAATCCCCAACAAACCAATACTTGTGCTAGCCACCATCAGTGCAATCCCCAACAAAGAACAGCCCTACCACCAACTCCAACAACCCTTCCACCAGCCACCTAGGCCACCAATGTGCCCCCAAGGACCTTCCTCCACACCACCACCAACACTACTATACAGCAACCACAGGTGTCCTTGCCACCCACGTCTTCAGTGCATGCTAAAGCCTGCTACCTACGACGGTGAGTGCTATGGGATTGGCACTTGTCTAGGAGGGGGATAATGTTAACCCTCAAATGAACAAAGGTGGAAAATCCGGAAAAGATGAAGCAGAAGACAAGGCCAAGGCAAAAGTAAAACGGAAGTCAAAGGCACGCCAAGAAAAATCTAGAAACACAAGAAGCGCAGGAAAGTCCTAAATAAGGGGAAAAGGCACACAAGGAAAAGTGCCAGTCAATACTTTTGTAAAAGAGCGCAAGCGCATCATGATTTAATTTAAGGAGCATTGAGCTCTCACCCATGCAATTTGTAAATGTAGATGGGCAGTGGAAAGGAAGCTAGGAAGATAGAAGGACAATGGGGAAAAGGGCCTAGGCCACAGCCATGTAAAAAAGGGGATAAGGGGATGACCGCCCAAAAGGGATTTAGGGTTTTGTATATAAAGTTGAAAAGTGAATGAGAAGCTCATTCTGGTGTGTGGCCAAAAGTGGCTCTCCTCTTCTTTTTCTTCTTCTTCTTCTTCTTCTTGCTTGCTTGAGCTTGTGCTTGAGAGAGGGAGTGTGAGAGTGTGAGGGAGTGAGTGTGTGGGGGTGAGGGAACGGGGAGGAGAAGCTCTCCATCTTCTCCTCTCTTATTCTCTTCTCTTCTCTTCTCTTCTCTTCTCTTCTCTTGCTCGTGGCGATGGAGCTTGGAGCGTGGAGCTTGAGGATGGAGCCTTCTTAAATCTTGCACTTGGATCGTGGAGCTACCAGAGTGCATGGGAGAGGAGGTAACTCGATCGGCATGGAGGTAAGCTCACTACACTTGTAGATATGGATGGCGCATCAGCTATGTGAGAGGTAGCCATTAGTGCTCGGCTTGGAATGCTTGAAACAATAAGTGGTCTGTGGGTCTTGACGGTTGAGTGAAAGCTCCCACAGACATCGATATGGAAGCTTGCTGGGGTGTCATCACACATGTGGGATAGGTGCCTGGGGTGCCCTCACTCCCCTAGCATTCCATTTTCTCCTTGTCTCCTCCACCATTTTCTTCCTTCTTTCTCTCAGTGCCGCCTTTCTTTCTGCAGAGATGTCTGCATGTTGTTGCTCTTCAGGCCTCGGGGAAGAAGGCGGTGGGACAAGATGGTCCCATTTCAAAGTTCACGTCCACCTCCCTCTGTCGGCTTGGCTCTTGTTGCTTCTCTTCAAAGAACCTGAGTGCATCCACTTCCTGTGAGGTTAGGCTTGCAAATAGGAGATAATGGCATTGTTCATCCAGGCTTGGACCAACTCCACTAGGTTATGGCCCCATCTAGAGTCCGCCGGCCTTCAATGCCCTACGAGCCATTCCTAGTTACTTTTTCATTACTTCCATGGACTCTTCCTCCTTTGCTTGGGTGACATCCAATAGGGTTTCTAGGAAGGCGCATTGTTGGGTGTGGAAGCTCACTTGGGCAGCCTCCGCTCTGCTTTCGATGTACTATTGGAGACATAAAAGACAATTTTCACTTTTTTGTTCAAGACTCTTGTAGTTACCTTATCATTCTTGGGCAACCGTACATTTCTGAAGCCTACTTGGAAACAAAAGCTCTTGATGATGGTTCTTCCTATGCTTGAATCCAAAGCAAGGATAATGAACGAGCTGTCCAATTTCTTACTGTGTGTGTTAACCATCATCAAAACAGAGATCAACTGCGTGATTATCTTCTGCCTCATGCCCGAGAATTCAAGGGTTTTCGGATTGCAGTACTATAAAAGGAGGCTATGACAGTGCGTCATGTAAAAAGATTGAACCTCCTTATGCTACAGAAACTGTGTCTCTAGTAAATCTGTATGTATGTATAGCCAATAGTATGGGCTGTTATAAGTCTCTTCTAGCCATGACTAAAGCTGAAAGAAAATATTTATGTCATGTAAAAAGGGAGATGAAAACTTATGACATGATGGCTTAACATGAAGATATTTCGGGCATTTTTTTGGACTGATTACTACTGACACATTGGCTGAAATATATGCAGCTGCTCATACAGAAAATCAAGTTGAAAATTAGTCCATAGAAGTATGTACATTGGATTTTTATCAAACAATTCAAGAATTTGTTGAGCACGAAGACACTGGTTTACTCAACAAGGTTGAAGTGCAAGTGGAAACAAAATACAAGATGATGGATAAGAAAGTCAAGCCTATGGCAGTCCCACTGTCTCCTGAAAGTGAAGGGCTAGTTGATAGGGTAGCAAATCAACCAAGTCTTTGTGATCCTTCCAATATTGGTCACAAGTTCATATCTGAAAGTATAAAAGAGCTCAACATAGGTGAAATTCTTTCCTTTCGCCACGGGCTGAAAAACACTCTTCTATGAAAATGCTAATGAAACATGGAAAAGCTTTTGCATTTCAGCCAAGTGAAATAGGCTATGTGGATCCAAATATTGTGGCTCCTATGGTCCCACATCTGCCTTGGAACCTCAAGCCTATTCATATTCCAAGGGCACATTTGCCCAAATTATTGAAACTTCTAAATGAGAAGATTAGAATGAAGATTTACCGTGGCCAAGAAAAATGGATATTTACGATTCATCCAAGATCTATAGCCTGTTAATCGTGTCACAATCCGAAGTATTGGTTCGGGTCCAATTGTTGACGAGTTTGCTAAAGCTTTTGCAGGTAGAGGAATTTATTTTAGGCAATATATATTCAGGATATGACCAATTTTAACTTTCATTAGAAACCTGAGACATTACCACAATGAAGACACCTCTTGGATTGGTTGGCATGTGCACTCTACCACAAGGTGCAACAAACTCTGTAGCCCATATGATGAATGTCATGCACAAAGTCTTAAGGGACTTTATTCCACAACTTACTCTTCCATTTCTTGATGATGTAGCTATCAAGGAATGTGAAGTTAATGAAAAGAATGAGAAGCTTGACGAAGATGGTTGCAGGACATTTGTAATTAACCATATTCATGATTGTGACAGGATTTTGGCAAGGCTAGAAGAGATACATCTTACCCTTTTTGGAGCTAAGTCGATTTTTGGAGTAGAAGAAGTCCTAGTGGTCGAACATCTGTGTGGCCCCTATGGATGTAAACCTTTATCAATCAAGATAGATGCGATCAGCAAAATGCAAGAAAATGCACAAATATCTCAGAGGTGAGAAGATTTCTTGGGCATGTGTATTCTATCTCATATGGATACCACATTTTGCTCATGTCACTGAAAATCTTTATCAATTATTAAGAAAAGGCCAAAGATTCTCTTGGGGGGAAGAGCATACTCTCACTATATGCAAACTAAAGAAGTTGCTAATTTCAGCCCCCACTCTTAAAAGGGTCGATTATTCAAATGGTCAACCCATCATCCTTACTGTGGATACAAGTCCCATTGGGATAGGATGGGCTATTGGCAAAGAAGACCTTGAAGGTAACAGGTATGCAATTCATTTTGGAGCAAAGGTTCTCAATGAATATCAAAGAAGGTATGCACAAGTAAAAAGGGAATTGTGGGGAGTTGTAAAAGCATTACAGTGTGATCGTGAATACTTTATAGGTGCTTCTATAGTGGTAGAAACTGATTGTCTTCCACTTTTGGGCATGATTGCCAACTACTCTACACTTGACATTGCTATGCTAAGATGGATTTCATATATTAAATCTCTCAACCCCGAATTAAAGCATATTGTAGGAAACACGAATCCAATTGCTGACATGCTATCATGTGCAAGATATGACAATGAAGAAGAGCTGATGGAAGAAGATAAAGCTGAAGAATCTATACTTGCTGAATTTCATTCCATGGTTGCTGAAAGTACATTTTTAGTTGCTACATATACAAACCCAAAGCTGAATCTTGCAGGTGAAGCTGATCGTTTTAATGATATAGCATTAAGTACAGTAAGAACAAGAAAAGGTAATGTTGTAAATCAACATACAACAACAAAGATCAAAGATTTATCTATGGAAGAAGGGTGGTTAACTAGAAGCCAGCATGCTCATTGCATTGCTCAAGTTCTAGTTCATTTCCTTGAAGAAGATTATGAAGAAGATTTTTGGTTGAAGATTGCCCAATATTTGAGCACAATGAATAAGGAGGAGTCTTGGACTAATGAAGAGTTCAAGCATATTAAGAGGAAAGCTTATGGCTTTTTTCGGAAAGAAGGGCATCTATGGAAGCATGCAAAGAAGAAGAAAGGAGCATCTGTTCAAGTTTTAGGTAACAAAAGATTACAACAATAGGTAATGAAGGAATTTCATGAAAGCTTGTGGGCTGGCCATAGAGGCATATGGGGAACCTTTAGTAAAGTCAAAGAAAAATATTGGTGGAAAAACATGTATCAGGACAGCATATTTTATTGAAACCTGTTATGTGTGTCAGATGTATTCTATGGTCAAGCATCGAGATGGATTATAACTGACTTATTCCTTGTCTATACATTATAGATGGGTTATTGATCTTGTAACTATGCCTACATGGATATGGAATATGTGGTATTTAGTGCTTGCAAGAGAGGATCTAACCAATCAAGTTGAAGGAAAAGCCTTAACAACCAAGAGGCACTCAAGTTGTTTGTCGTTTTTTGCTTGAAGAAGTGTTTTGTAGATATGGTTGTGTGGGTAGAGTAACTACAGATAGAGGAGAATTGGATGCCGATGAGGCACGCAACTTCTCTCCTCAATTAGGTATCAAGTTGGCTTTAATATCAGCCTATAACCCTAAAGGCAATGGGAAAAGTGAGAGAGAGCATCGGCCTATTCTCAAAGCTCTAGCAAAGTCTTGTAGAGGAAAGGTCAAAGAATGGCCTAAAATGCTACCTTTTGAATTATGGGCTGACCGGACTACTCACAGTGCAGTTACTTGCTATATGCTAGCTGAACTTATGCATGGACAACAACCAATTATACCAATTGAAGAATCTATTCTCCATGGAGTCTTCTACCTTGGGAGGAAGGCATCAGTAGAGAAGAGTTGCTGACTTTGCACATATGGCAGCTAGAAAGAAGGCTTGAAGATGTTCAAGCAACTATTGAGAAGCTAAAGACAGCAAGCCTAAAGAACAAAAGAAGATTTGATAAGCAACATTGACTTCGGCCAAGAGCTATCCAAGAAAATGGTTGGGTGCTTGCCTATGACAGCAGCCTAGATAATCAATTTAGTGATTCTAGGAAGATGGTAAAACATTGGTCCGTATGTGGTAAAGGTCGTTCATGACAATGCCACATATTCATTGGCTGAATTGGATGGAACAAGCATGAAGATATCCATAGCTAGAAAAAGATTCAAACTCTTCAAAAGAAGAGAAAGTTCAACATATGAGTTAAAAGACTTGGAAATAATTCAAGAGCATTAAGATATAGAGAAAGAAGAAGAGGCAAAAGATGAAGACGTTGACATGGTAGAAGATACTTCTGACACTATAGATCCGTAAGACTTTGGCACATGCCAGAGGATGTGTAGGTTAGGAGGGGGTGGATGTCATACCACTACGCGCGCACCGTGTAAAAAAATCTAGAGTGTGGCTTTGTTATTGATTTAGAGAGTCAATGCCATTTTAGACATTAGTTGAGAGTGGAGTTTTAATACCGAGAAGTGCTTAAAAATAGCAAAAAATTACGAATATCAAGGGAAAAATATTCAACGTCAAAGGTGGCGGCTCCAGCTAGGACGATTTTAAGCGTCAAGTGCTTTAAAGGCGCCCGAGCGACACTTGTTGATTTTTGATAATTTTTCAGACTGCGGGGTTGTCAGGAGTTGCCAACCGATGTGGGATGTCAAGCTAGACGCTCGAGATTTTTCAGAGCTCGATTTGGAGTCCGGACGGGGAAATGGCTACAAAATGGTCAAGATATGAAAAGGTGGACACTTGGGAGGCCAAAATTGGGCATGCCTTTTGAGTTTGGAACCCCCCCCCCCCCCCCCAAAAAAAAGTTTATGCACCTTATGAAGCAAAAAACGTGGAGAGAGAATGAGGGATGAAGAAAAAACGTGGAGCAATATGGCGGCCATTTTTTGCGCCCTCTCATGATGGAGATGGAGTATGGAGGCTGAAAGCAACCCATACAACCGATGATGGGGCTGATCTTCTCCTTTCTTGCTGGTCTTATCGCCTGTCTTCGCTCGTGAAATGGCTGTGGGAATGAAGAGATGGAAATCTAGTCTTTCTCTCTCCTCCCTCTCTCTCTCTCTCTCTCCTCTAGAGGCAGATTCATGTGGGAAGAAGAAGGATCGTCCAACCGAGATGGGATTGCTCCGTGATGCAAGAGGAGGGTAGATTGCTGATTCCCGACTGTCATGGACATTAATGGCTGCTGGAAATCAGTCTCGAAACATGGCAAATAAAAACCCGCAACCCGTAAAGAACGGTAATTTTATTTTTACAAAGGGAATTGATGTTTTATGCAATTTGCTTCATGAATATTTGTTCCCATGGGCTGATTATGCATTATGTTGTTGTTTGCTATGAGTTTGATCGGTTTATGCTCAGAAAATCAGAAAATTATAAGACTGAAATTAATGGTATAAAACCCGTAAAACACGTGTTTAAGAGGTAAAATGGGATTTTTTTGCAAAATAAAGGGGAAACATGAGATATAACATCAATGAAACCTGAAATTTTGCTGTCAAAGAACCTAAGGGCCACAGTCCATAATGAATCTTAATTTTTAGTTATTTTTATTGAAAATAATAGAAGAAAAATGCCAAAAAATGGTGAAAAATGGATTTTAAATGGGAGAAAATTAGGAAACGATAAAAGAAAAATTCCAAAATATTACATAAGTGTTTGTGCAATGTATAATGAAGGTAGAGCACGAGGTTAGCCTCGGTTTGCCCTCATTTCTATGTTTTTGTACATATCTATTGGTTTCTCTACAAAGAAATACACATAAAATGACTCTTACACCTATCAACGATTGCAAAACATTAAACAGTAGGGTGAGAGGGGAGTTTGAGCATCAAAGTACAATCCTAAATCTGATTTATGTGTTGCATCATGGCTATAGGACGTTGTTTTAAAATAAAGGAAAAGGCAGCATGAGCGTAAGGCTCGGTGTCTCTCCTCGTTTCAATACATAAACGTTAGCATGAAAATCATGAAAAGATTGGTTGTGCACGATGCACAATGTTGATTTTCTATTGGTCGTGCACTAAACCATTCACATTATGCACTATGCATGGTTCATGGTATTGAAGGAACATCTCTTGGACTGCATAGCAATTGTTTTCTTAGGAGTTTGACCCACGATTGAGAGTGTGAGGTTATCCCTTGCCGTAGGGTAGAGAGTCAGTTTCCTAAGGGACTGTGAAGTGAGGAAGCATGGTATATCTCCTGGAAATACGAGAAATATAAAAGGGAGGAGTTTGTGTTTGTTTGTGTTATATGTTTAGCAGTGCATCAAAGGGTCAATCCTTGAGATGTAGGAGAGCTGCAGTGGGACTCCGACTATTAGTCGGTGGAGTGCCTCCTATATGTGTGTGATCGTGGCATTGCCAATGTATAAGGGTTCTCCCTTTGAGGAGTTTTAGGGAAATGTTGGACTATGAACTATAAACACATGAATTAAGCTTTAAGGCAAGTTTATCCTTTAGCATTGGATTGACGCTCCTGGTCCGCGAGGCCGTGAGGGTGTTTGTGTGTCATGAGCATGAGGTCCGGCTAGTGCTATAGCCAGTGCCGGCCCATTTTAGGTCCCATCAGTGGTACGTCTGCCGGGAGCTGCCGATAAGTGGCGGTCTCCGAATCTTGGTCTCATAAGGGACCTGTTAGCTTTATTCTATTGGTCGATAGCCGCCTTGAAGCTGTGGATATCAAGTTAGTCTGATAAAAACCTTGGTCATCAGTATGACGGTCAATCCAAGAAGTCCCCAACACCCAAATGATACTTTGTCTATCTTGAATAGTCTAGGGGGATCTTTGACATGTCGGGTGATTAACTATTTTACCCTTTGCCCTGAAAGTGATACCATGCTTGAGTTTGGGTCACTACAGAAAAATACCCATGGAGCTACCTTTAAGATTAATAGCCCATGGAGATTAGAGAAAAGGGAAAGTGAAAGTAGTGCTAAGATGACACTGTCATCTATGATCATTCATGATGATAATGTCATAGAAAAGATTGTGACAATGATGGTTAATATGCACATAGGAAGACATGATGATTATGATCTAAAGATACATCCGATGCTAGTGACCGATGCAGTTGGGTACCGTAGTGTGATTGCCAAGATCCATAAAGCATTGGATGATGCCCATGTGTGTGGGAAACCATTGTTAGTAAGGAAGACTTCATTAGGACCTATCCTAAGTTCTAGCAAAGTGGTGGCAGATGAGAATAGGCTTACTAGAACACCACTAGCAGATGATGGGATAGATTCTCTATTGCATAGTGTTGGACTCCCTAAACCACTTTGTGAGTTGGCGGAAAGGGAAGTTCATGGAATTAGTGACTCTTCCACACCAGTAAAGGTGGAAATGGAAGAGATCAAAGTCCCTAACACACTAGTATTAGGTCAAGAGGAATACGAAGATTTTGATGACCCAGTCTTGATCCCAAAAGGGAGGACTAAATGTCCTCCTCTTTATAGGGGTCTCCCAGTGTTTTATGGGTTGCCAAATGAGGATCCGATGATTCATTTAAGAGAATATAACCTAACTTGCATTGCAAGTGGGTTCGATGATATAGATCGGATGCTCGTATTCCCAAGTACCCTAAAGGGAGAGGCAAGGAAATGGTACTGGAGCCTCCCAAGAGGGTCGATCAAATCATTTGAGGAGTCTTGTGATAGATTTCTAGATGAGTATGAAAAGCGGCTCCCTATGATTCAGGTCTTAGGGCAGCTTATGCAGTTTAGACAGGAGTCTTATCTTTCTGTTAAAGAGTATGCTAGAGCCTTTGATAGTATTCTTAGGCTTTGGCCAAGAAGAGCCAGTGCACTACCAGATGATGTGCTATGTGAGCTCTTTCTGAATGGCTTAGATATTAATACGCAAATCCAAGTGGAACTGTGGAATCCTAAGTCGTTAAGGGAAGCAAAAATGCATGCCATTGATTATGAGGGTCATATTCAGAGATGTTGGAAAAACTTTTGGAGTTTTCCCCGCTCAGTACAAGTGCATCCTAGCTTCCAACCATTTCTGTAAGAAGACAACTCGCTTGTTGATACCAAGGCAACCTATGAGGGGAACCTTGGTGGCCAAAATCTCAAAGCAGAAAATGGCCATCCTATGAGTAGTAATGACATGCCTCTCAGTGAATACGTGCCAAGCCATGTAAGTCCCATTAGGGCTTGCAACACTTCCACGAGAGGTAGTTGTGATGGCAACATGGATAGAACCAATGTGGTTCTAATTTTGTTGCTAGTAAGGCTCTTGAGAGACCTTTGGTATTGGAATCATGCTTCTGGGTGGATGTTGTTCCCTTCAGTGAAAGCATGGTTCTTATGGGGAAAAATTTGCAATATGGACAAAAACAAGTAAAGACATCTTTTGTAAAGAGGATGAAAAATGCTAAAAGTCCACCTGTGCTTCACAAAGGTCGTAAGGATGTGAGGCCATTTGGCCATAGGGATAAGTTTGCATTGAGTTCGTTTGACCAGTGCAGCAAATTGAGGGAGTGCAAGAATATTAAGGGAAATGTGAGATGGGTTTGGAGACCCAAAATCTCTAAAAGTATGGCAGGAGTGTCGGATGCAAGGCCAAGGATCCCATCTGGATATATTCTGTTGAACCCCCAAGAGGATAAGACTGGATATACATCTGACAATATACACTGCCTTGGGATACACCCATGTGATGTGCCTAGGCTTGAAGCTCTACCTAGTTTGGGTCGCAGCATTGATTTATGTGAAAACCCAAATAGGGGAGGTTCGAATAAGTACGAAGCTATGATTCTTTCTCCCAAAGGAGCCACTCAGCCGCTTGAACGGCTAGTTTATTCGGATGACAATAAATGTGAGACATGCGAGCCCACTGAGGCCGTTCATTCAGCTCATAGTGCCCAAGAAGGGATCGGCCTTATTGATGAGTTATTTGTGGAAAGGCTTGGGCTTGTATCTCTACAAAAAAAAAAAAAAAACCTAAGATAAAAAAACACAAGATCAAGCTTTTACCTAACTTGCATGAGTAGCATGGGGTTAGTCGACCTATTATATGCTATCCTTGGCACCCTGGGTACTCTGATAGGGTGTGATGTATATGCCAAGGATATTAGTATTATGTGTACTAAAATGACCTATCTAGTTTTAAGCTAGGAAGGCTAGATACTTTGGATATTACGTCCAGATTTCATTAGGCCAAGAGGGCCAGTTGTCTGTTTAGTAGTACGGGTGCGGTTATGGTTTCTTGTTGTAGTTCTGTGCTAGACAAGTTCGAAGAAGAGCTTGGAAGGAGCCTTTTGTTGTGTGGAAGCTTCTCGTGGCCCTATCCAGGTGATATCTCTCCTTTATGAGTACCGTGTTTTTCTGCTATATGTGTCTGTGTACTTGTAGGGGTTTTTTGTTTCTTATTGGGGACCGAAGTCCCAGGGCATGAAGTCCTAGGTTTAGGTTAAGTATGTCTGAGGGAGGTTTGAATAGTCGTTGCCTCCTGTAAAGACATTGCCAGGCATTGAAAGACCTGTTTTAGAAGGTAATCCTAGTGACCCTGTTCTGCTAGTCGGCTAGGCAGCCATTCTAGGAGCTCTTGTTAGTTGTGAGGCCGTTAGAGAAGCCTGCAGAAGAAAAATGATAATGATAAGAAGAAGAAACCTTGAATATCTCACAAGACAATAAATATATACAGAGGTGTGTAAAAAGGGGTTCTAACCCCCTATAAAAATCGAAGAGGAAAGAAAGAAAAATTTATACGTAGTTGATCATTGCCGTGTGAAGGCCTGGTAGGTTCCTGGGGACGAGTCAAACCTGGGGCCGATGCCTTGCCTTCCTAGGGGTGGCTTCTTGCTGAAAAAAGAAGAAATTAAGGAAGGTTGGAGCGAAAATAAAAGTGAGCGTCAGAAAAGGATTAAGTGTCGCCTTGCGAGGGCTTGGTAGGTTCTTGGGTGTCGAGACATGACCTGAGGCCGATGCCCTGTTCTTGGGTCACTACGCTCAGCTCCCTCCTTTTTACATACCCGAGTATGAAACATAAAAACCCTAAAAGAAGCAATGTGTTAAAGAAAATACTTCTTGATCAGGCTATAGGAGTCCTCGCCTAGTAGGAGCTCCTGGTTGTGTTCTTAGTTAGGCAGGTAGTTCAAACCACCACTTAGGGCAACCTCGTTGATAGTTCTTTTTAGTTTGGCCGTGTTGGAGCAGTTGGTTAGTGACTAGCTTCGGACCTTCTATCAGATTATGCTAGGCCTACTCCTTGTGGATGTCATGCCTTGGTTTTGTCAAGGGGTAGGGTGAGTATTGTGATGTGTTTTAATATGTATCTATTTTGTATCAGCTTGATGCTTCCTTTGGTTGTTTTGTGCAGATCTACTGTGGGATTCGACGGGCTGAGTTGCCCTATCCCGTGGTCACCAATGAGAGCGGAGTTTTGGTGCCGAGAAGTGCTTAAAAATAGCCAAAAATTATGAATATCAAGGGAAAAATATTCAATGTCGAAGGCGGCGACTCCAGCTAGGATGATTTTAAGCGTCAAGTGCTTTAAAGGTACTCGAGCGACACTTGTTAATTTTTGATAATTTTTCAGATTGCCGTGCGGGTTGTCAGGAGTTGCCAACCGATGTGGGATGTCAAGCTAGACGCCTAGGATTTTTCAGAGCTCGATTTGGAGCCCGGACGGGGAAATGGCTACAAAATGGTTAAGATATGAAAAGGTGGACACTTGGGAGGCCAAAATTGGGCATGCCTTTTGAGTTTGGACCCCCCCTCCACCCCCCCCCCCCCCCCCCCCCCTCCGCACCCCCCTCCAAAATTTTATGCACCTTATGAAGCAAAAAACGTGGAGAGAGAATGAGGGATGAAGAAAAAACGTGGAGCAACATGGCGGCTGTTTTTTGCGCCCTCTCATGATGGAGATGGAGTATGGAGGCTGAAAGCAACCCATACAACCGATGATGGGGCTGATCTTCTCCTTTCTTGCTGGTCTTATCACCTATCTTTGCCCATGAAATGGCTGTGGGAATGAAGAGATGGAAATCTAGTCTTTCTCTCTCCTTCCTCTCTCTCTCTCCTCTAGAGGCAGATTCATGTGGGAAGAAGAAGGATCGACTGATGCTTGTCCAACCGAGATGGGATTGCTCCGTGATGCAAGAGGAGGGTAGATTGCTGATTCCGGACTGTCATGGACATTAATGGCTACTGGAAATCAGTCCCAAAACATTGCAAATAAAAACCCGCAACCCGCAAAGAACGGTAATTTTATTTTTACAAAGGGAATTGATGTTTTATGCAATTTGCTTCATGAATATTTGTTCCCATGGATTGATTATGCATTATGTTGTTGTTTGCTATGAGTTTGATCAGTTTATGCTCAAAAAAGCAGAAAATTATAAGTGCTATGACTGAAATTAATGGTATAAAACCCGTAAAATACGTATTTAAGAGGCAAAATGGGGTTTTTTTGCAAAATAAAGGGGAAACATGAGATATAACATCAATAAAACCTGAAATTTTGCTGTCAAAGAACCTAAGGGCCACAGCCCATAATGAATCTCAATTTTTAGTTATTTTTTATTGAAAATAATAGAGAAAAAATACCAAAAATGGTAAAAAATGAGTTTTAAATAGGAGAAAATTAGGAAACGATAAAAGAAAAATTCTAAAAAATTACATAAGTGTTTGTGCAATGTATAATGAAGGTAGATCATGAGGTTAGCCTCGGTTTACCCTCATTTCTATGTTTTTATATGTATCTGTTGCTTTCTCTACAAAGAAATATACATAAAATGACTCTTACACCTATCAACGATTGCAAAACATTACACGGTAGGGTGAGAGGAGAGTTTGAGCGTCAAAGTACAATCCTAAATCTGATTTATGTGTTGCATCATGGCTATAGGACGTTGTTTTAAAATAAAGGAAAAGGCAGCATGAGCGTAAGGCTCGATGTCTCTCCTCGTTTCAATACATAAACGTTAGCATGGAAATCATGAAAAGATTGGTTGCGCACGATGCACAATGCTGATTTTCTATTGGTTGTGCACTAAACCATTCACATTATGCACTATGCATGGTTCATGGTATCGAAGGAACATCTCCTGGACTGCATAGCAATTGTTTTCTTAGGAGTTTGACCCACGATTGAGAATGTGAGGTTATCCCTTGCCGTAGGGTAGAGGGTCAGTTTCCTAAGGGACTGTGAAGTGAGGAAGCATGGTATATCTCCTGGAAATACGAGAAATATAAAAGAGAGGAGTTTGTGTTCGTTTGTGTTATATGTTTAGTAGCGCATCAAAGGGTCAATCCTTGAGATGTAGGAGAGCTGCAGTGGGGCTCCGACTATTAGTCGATGGAGTGCCTCCTATATGTGTGTGATCGTGGCATTGCCAATGTATAAGGGTTCTTTGTTTGAGGAGTTTTAGGGAAACGTTGGACTATGAACTATAAACACATGAATTAAGCTTTAGGGCAAGTTTGTCCTTTAGCATTGGATTGACGCTCCTAGTCCGCGAGGCCTTGAGGGTGTTTGTGTGTCATGAGCATGAGGTTCAGCTAGTGCTATAGCCAATGTCGGCCCATTTTAGGTCCTATCATTAGTCTTAGTATCCATGGTTCAAAAATATTAGATTTTAGCCAATTTTTGATATTTTAGATGTTATCTCTTGTAATCATCCATTAAAATATAGACAACTTCTAGATTAGGATGACATGTAAAAGAAAACATGTAGCTTTTAGCCAATTTGAGAGGATTTTATGTAAAAGGAGAGATTGATGAAATCACGCGACATGCGATCGCTGTTTTCAGGCAGTGAACAGCACTATGAAGAGGGAGATGAACGAGTGATCTGGCAGAATGCTGGCTAGGTGTGTTGGTACTTTACCCCCCTTTTGGAGCCAATGGAGGCATCGGATTGGTGATCTGAGCAACTTAGAGGAAGGTATTATTTTATACATGTTTTTGTCTATTAGAGTTATATCTTCTCATAATGCTGAAAGAAATTGACATGCTTCATCTCTGTTAGTATTACTGTACATTTTCTAATTCTTTTTTGGAGTATCCTTCTAGGTCTTCAATTTCTTCAGATCCCTTCTCTTCTCTCCCTGAATCTACCTTCACCTTGCTGTCTCTTACCGCCGTGATAGACTCTCGACACCAAATGCACTGACATCGTGTTAAGGGAAGTTTATGTTATCATCAGAGGTGAATTCTGGAAGATATTTGGGCTGGTTTGAGACTGATATCTTCAACCATATTCAGAGAATTAGCTACAGCAATGTTCTTTTAATTCATTTCTTACTCTATAGAAGACATCTTGTCAAAATATGCAAGTATTATATGCCCTTATGGCATGGCAATGTTTGTAGATCATTCATAGGTGCTTTGAGTTGAATTTAGAGGAGTTTTTCTCTTATTTCTTGGCTGTGATAACTTATCCTTATCAGGAACTCAATTTTAAGCTCTCTTGAAGCAAGTATTTTTGCCCTACAAGCCTTGTAATTGACTTATAAGCTTTTGTCCCTAACAGTCTACATTGAATGTAATCATGCAAAGTTGATTCATGCTATGGCATCATGTATGAATGATGGGATGCAGAGTTGTTTATGATACATGACAGCATATTGTACTTGATTTTATAATTGGCGATTGCTCTTACAGTCAAGAAAACAAGCTTGATTCGAGTTAGAACTTATGAGATAATACTCTTGTGATCTTTGCTAAGAACATGTAGTTGGAAACTCTATCAACATCTTCAAGAACTTGGCTTGAAACCTTCAACCCTTCTCTTATCTCTACCATCTCCAGAGTCTAAGCTCTTGAACCCCCATACATTCTTCTCTCTCAAACCCCTGTGATTGATCGTGAAGTACCTCTTGAACCTTTAAATATTCATTGTAATCTAGTTATCTCTTGAAGACACATCTCTATCTATCTTGTACAGTTTTCTTGCTAAACCCTTGTGGTGACCTTCAACCCTACGTGTTGCGACAATGACAACCCTTTGAGAAATGGGGGATTGACTTTATCGGGCCCATTAGTCTTGCGACACAATATTCATAAGCCAAATACATCATTGTAGCCACTGATTATCTCACAAAATGGGCAGAAGCATGAGCCATGAGAAAGAATGATGTTAGGACTACTGCTAAGTTCCTATGGGAGTAAGTGATCTCACGATTTGGCTGCCCCATCAAACTAGTTAGCAACCAAGGCACCCACTTCATGAAGGAAGTGATAGCTCACCTCCTGTTCTCCTTCCTAATCATCCATAAAAAATCCTTGCCTTATTACCCATAGGAAACCGTCAAGCCGAATCAATGAACAAAATCCTAATAAACTTCCTGATTAAGGTCATCTCTGCTTCATGCAATGATTGGGATAATAAGTTGATGGTAGCCTTATGCCACCCAATGGCTTACAAGATGGTTGTAGGACAGCAGACCCCCTTTAAATTGACATATGGTACAGAGGCGATCCTTCCCTTGGAATTCCTTGTACCAAGCCTCAGAATGGCACTTTAAGAAAGTTGGGATGGGAAGGGGGCATGGACAGAACACTTGATCGAACTCGAACACTTTAATGAAAACTCGGCTTCTTGCCACCCATGTACTAATATGCAAAAAGGCAAGATGTAAAAGCTGGTTTGATAGATATATCAAGCAATGCAACTTGAAACATGGTGACTTAGTACTAGTGTACTTAGTCAAAGGAGATAAGCAAAAACTGAAGTTTTGAGAGCTAGGACCTTTTAAGATTTGAACCATCAGTTGGACAGGAAATGTAGAAATCGAAACCCTAGAGGGTGAGGGCATAGGCTTCTTCAATGGCAGCCACATAAAAAAGTAGTTCCCTCCCACACACCCATCGCATGAGCCCCCAATGCTAGCACCCCCTGTCCACGTGCGAGTAGCCACCATCATTGAGATGGACAGTAAGGATGAGGAAGCAGTAGAACCAGCCTACCTCAACATGATGGTCACCGCTAAGCACACATGTACCATTAACACATTGATTAATGAAGGAGATGATTTTAATATCTTAACCCATGACCATTGGACCCAAATTGGCAAACCACCATTGCAGATCCCACTAATGCTAGTCTCACCCCTTATGGAGGCCAACCCTATAAACTTCTAGGAAAGTGCAAGGTTGCAGTTTCTAGCAAGTCTGAGAGCATGTTGATAAATTTCTATGTATTTTCCAACACTAGGGATGCAGGCACAAAATTGCTGCTAGGACAAACTTTCAAGAAACAAGCTCATTTGCAATGTCGACTACGAGTCACAACGCATCCACCTAGCTGTGGGTAGCATCCAAATTGTTACAACTTTCAGCAAAGGTGGTGCATTTCCTTCTAGGTCCACAAAGTCATCGATAGAGAAATCCACTACCAAGTCTCAGGAGGGGGATGGTGACTTGTCACATGCTACCCAGCCTCGAGGCCAACAAACCACTAGAACCAACACTGAAGCCCATGAACCCTAGTTCAAATGGATACCTAAACAAGCTGAACAAGAGACCAATTGGGTGCAATCTCCCCCCATGCCTTGTGTGAGTGCTCTACAAAGCATGTATTTTATGTATTAATCATCTTCAAGCTCAAATAATAGCCCAAATTACAAAATAGCAAGCTTTTAGCTTTTGAGTTTGCTTTAGCACAAAATAGGAATAAAGTAATGGACAGTGCCCAAAGAGTCTGGCATGCCCAATACAATGTCCAAGTACAAATAACATAGTCATGCGCCCATGCGCATACAAAATAATAAATAAATATCCAACGCCTCAATAAATAGGCGCGACAAAATATAGGCGCCATGCCTAAGGTATGCGCCCATCAAATATAAATGATAAATCGAATACTCGCTATCCTCCAATGCTTTCCTCTGCCACTGCTGCTATCTCTACACATCAACTGAAGCATTCACAATCGTTAGTAAAATAATACAATTAAACCGACAAAAGTGAATACCTAGCAGTCTTCAACTACATAAATAAATCAACTGGTTAGAAATCAATCCTAACCTTAATTTATTATGAGTGCACACTCTAAACTCATAAACGTTTATTAATTTAATATGTATTTTGCGGAATCACCTACTATGGAATCACCCATGTACACACTAAATTAATGAAATGCCCGAAAAGGACAGGCGTCCCCATCAACTTATCGCACAAAGAATCCACTTTGTGTATGAGCCCCGGTCATCAAAGTTTACAGAATCCACCGTAAAACCTCACGGAATCCACCGTGGCACGGAATCCACCGTGAAATATGCCTCCTGGCATCATGTAGCAGAGCTGGAAGGTAAAAAGGAGGCCATGGCTACATTCTAGTTGGAGAGAACCTGCCAAATGGCCATGGCCCAAAGGGAAGTAAATGAGTTGAAAGAGCAGCTACAAGCTAAGGAGGATGTAGAAGATGAATGGTAGTGCACTTGAACGAAGAAACCGAGGCCACACGATGCCTACGTAAGCACAATGAAGAGATTGTGGCACTCTACGAAAATCTACAAGCTCAAATGGAGAAAATCACTGAAGCCACGGAAGAGTTGGAGGAGCTGAGGGAGAAAAGAGCTCGTACAGAAATGGAAGATCAAGAATAAAGGTTGATAGTACTAGCCCAGAGGCGGGGGAAAGCCTCGAAGACATGAACAAGAGGGCGGAAGAATGGGCCAATTAGAATAAAAGAAGGGTCAAATGCATCATATAACTCTCCAAAAGAGTTGTTTGCAGCTCTCATTTGCCAACCTGGATCAACATCTATGGGCCATCCGCCACTTTCATAGAGCCTCCTTGCCATGATATTTATCTCCAAACCATGGTCTAAGAGTGCAATACATAGTGTTTCTTTTTCTCCAATTTTGACAATTGTCTCCGTTGTTTCTCTTGCCCAATGTGTATGGGAGTAGTGACTGCTTGGAATGAACCGAACCTCTTCCTCCTCATGCATGTGTGGTAGACGGCCTTCTTTTTTAGAGATGGACTGCCCAACTAGTTTGGACCAGCCAACCATTATATTTTTAGCTTTCACTTCTTTAATTTTTGCATTCATGCTTTCTTTATCTTCAGCTTCAATTGCTGCAATTAATTCTTTAACTGCTTTGAGATGAATTCCTTGTGAAGTCAGCTTCTCTTCATCTTGCACAAAAACTCAAAGAACTTGCAAAAAAGCATGCACTGTTTCTTCAACTTCATCACCAACATATTGTCTTTTCCTTTTGATTACATTAATAATTACATCATGGAATTCATGTTTGGCAATTCCAAGAATTTTGCCTAAGGTGAATTCAATTTTGCTTCCCAAAATTCGTTCTTCTAGGACTTGTTTGAGGTCGGTTGCAGATTCTATGTCAGACTGCAATTTGTAGCCTGGTTTGTTGCCTTTCTTCTTTCCTTCGGTTTTCTTTGTTTGTGGTGCATCTTCCATCTCTTGATCTAGGGTTATATTTTCAGCAAGCTTTGGTTGTTCAGGCATTCTTCTAGTTACCCATTTTGGAGGGCCAGAAGAGGAAGGCCCTGGTTCATCTTCTCTTCTTCTCTTTTCTTCAATCAAAACTTCTTTATGATTGACGTCAGTCAAATGTACAAAGGTAGAAAAAGAATCTACCAGTTCTTTCCAACCAGTTATTCCTCAAATGCACTGACTGGCATTAGCCAAATCTTCTTTGGTTGCTTTACCACATTCCATTTGATCTCGTGCCTGCATCCATACTTACGATTGCACATTATCTTTACATGCTTTCAAATTTGACTTAGTTGGTTCAATTTGTAGCCGATAGGTAGCTACATCAATTGTTGTGTAGGCATTCTTTATAGCTAAATCTTCTAATATTTTCTTCATTCCACCATTACCTAAATTTGGCTCCAGTGGAAGACCAGTTTCAACTACATGAATTTTTTCGCCTTTCCAAAAGACAAGCTTTTTTGCTTCAACCTCACGGAAGGCAGAACATTCTCTCTTGTCATGTTGTTGGTTGTCACACCAAATACAGTGCCTCTTAAAGCCTTCTCTCATGGGTCTTTGAGTTGATGATTATTCTCATTCCTCAACTTTGACATCCAGCTTCTCCACCTTGGAACTAATTTATGTAAGATTGAGATGAAGGTCACACATGGTTTTAATGAGTTCATCCATGACATCATTTTTAGAAGGAACAGAAGAAGAAAGAATTGATTAATTAGTCAAAGGAATAGGGGATTTTGAAGGTGGAACAAGCTCCATCAATGGAGTTGTTGAAGTTGAAGTAGAACCCAATCTTAGTCACATCCACTCTCTTCGAGCAATCATGTTAACTACATCAGTAACATCTGTCCATGTAGTCTTGACTCTTGATTCGGAGGTAGCATCTTCGAGGCGATCAACAAGCTTCTCTTGTAGAATGGGATTTGCAGCCTTAAGGAATAATTCAATCTTCTAACCTTCCATACTTTGTTGGTCTTCAGCATCAACTTGTCCAAATTTACTTTCAAACTCATGGTATAAAGCTGTTGCAGCTAAACCTTTATTGTGTTTCTCAACCCAATCAGTGAAACTTTTCTTCATCATTAGGCCAGAGTCTTCTAAGAATAATTCTTCGTGTAGGGCTTTTTTGAATACAGCCTAATCTGCATCTTGCTGAAAAAGACTATGGATTCTTTCTTGAAGACCATGCTTGGCTAGTCTGGTGAAATAGCAAGTCCATCATGTTACAGTATACCAAAGAAGAGCATTTTCTCAACATACAAGTGAATGAAAACAGAGACATTTTGACCATTAAATTGTTTTAATTCTCGGTCAACTTCCTCTAGCGCCTTGATAACTGTCAAATCAATCTTCTCTTCATCTTGCCTTTGTTGTTGTTGTTGTAACATTTGGATTTGTTGTTGCTGAGTCTACTATAGTATGCACACCAATTGTTGAAGAGTATCTCCTGAAGAATCCCCCATCTTGGGGTTCTCTTACACTGACCTTCATGTCCAGTTCACCAATGTTGCAGTGTGTAGGGTTGAAGGTCACCATAGGGGTTTGGCAAGAAAACTGTACAAGATAGATAGAGATGTGTCTTTAAGAGATAACTAGATTACAATGAATATTTAAAGGTTCAAGAGGTACTTCATAGTCAATCACAGGGGTTTGAGAGAGAAGAATATATGGAGATTCAAGAGCTTAGACTCTGGGGATGGTAGAGATAAGAGAAGGGTTGAAGGTTTCAAGCCAAGTTCTTGAAGGTGTTGATAGAGCTTCCAACTACATGTTCTTAGCAAAGATCACAAGAGTATTATCTCATAAGTTCTAACTCGAATCAAGCTTGTTCTCTTCACTGTAAGAGCAATCACCAATAATAAAATCAAGTACAATATGTTGTCATGTGTTATGAACAACTCTGCATCCCATCATTCATATATGATGCCATAGCATGAATCAACTTTGCATGATTACATTCAATGTAGACTATTAGGGACAAAAGCTTATGAGTCAATTACAAGGTTTATAGGGCAAAAAGACTTGCTTCAAGAGAGCTTCAAATTGAGTTCCTGATAAGGATAAGTTCCTACAGCCAAGAAATAAGAGAAAAAATTCATCTTACTTCAACTCAAAGCATCTATGAATGATCTACAAACATTGCCCTGCCATAGGGGCACATAATACATGCATATTTTGACAAGATGTCTTTTGTAGAGTAAGAAATGAATTAAAAGAACATTGTTGTAGCTAATTCTTTGAATATGGCTGAAGATATCATCCCCAAATCAGCCCAAATATCTTCCAGAATTCACCTCTAATGATAGCATAAACTTCCCTTAACATGGTGTCAATGTGTTTGATGTCGAGATTCCACCACAGGGGTAAGAGACAGCAGGGTGAAGGTAGATTCAGGGAGAGGAGTAGAGGAAAGAGAAGGGATTCGAAGAAATTGAAGACATAGAATAATAATCCCAAAAGAATTAGAAAATGTAGAAGAATACTAATAGAGATGAAGCATGTCAGTTTCTTTCAGCATTATGAGAAGATATAACTCTAATAGACAAAAACGTATATAAAATAGTACCTTCCTCTATGCTACTCAGATCACCAATCTAATGTCTCAATTGGCTCCGAAAGGGGGTTAAAATACCAACACACTTGGCCAGAATTCTGCCAGATCACTCCTTCATCATCTCCCCCTTCGGAGTGCTGTTCAGTACCTGAAAACAACGATCGTGCATCGTACGATTTCATCAATCTCTATTTTCACATAAAATCCTCTCAAATTGGTTGAATGCTACATGTTTTCTTTTACATGTCATCTTAATCTAGAAGTTGTCTATATTTTTATGGATTTTTACAAGGTATAATATCTAAAATATCAAAATTTGGCTAAAATCTAATATTTTTGAACCATGGATACTAACACTAATGTCTAAAATGGCATTGGCTCTCTAAATCAATAAGAAAGCCACACTCTAGATTTTTTTACACGGTGTGCGCATAGTGGCATGACATCGTGTGATAATTAAGGTTAGCTCCATGTGATCCTTACAAATCAGGACTTTAGTCCATTGACACTTATCACAAATCATGTCGCATCTTAAAAGAGGGTAGGCCACCACAGTTGGGATTGCAGCACCTTGCGGGCTGTCGCATCTCCGCTGAAATGTCCTCCTGCGATTCCACCGTGTGCCTCTATCAATACGTCATGCATCTCATGCTCACACACACATCTACACAGCAACCCGTCTTGCCCTAGCTTGTAAAGTTGGCCTGCTATTAGTTGATATGGTTGGATCTTCAGGATGAGCCGCCTAAGCAGAAGAAGCCATTTAGCAATGCATTCTATAGCACACGATTTGTTAACAAGATACAACAAGGCTTGATGGTCAACAAAGAAAGTAAAAGGCATAGCCAAAAGATAATGTCAGAATTTCTTTACAGCAAACACCATGGCCAAGCTCTCTCTCTCGGTTATTGATTAATTCATTTTTGTCTCAATGAGTTGTCTGCTAGCAAAGCTCACAGGGTAATCCAGGTTGTGTTCACCAGGTTGGCAAACACTGTCTTATGCCTATCGTTAGGATGCACTTCCACCTGATTGTATCCAGAGAACCCGTCCAGAAAACTGTAGGCTTCTTTGCCAGCCACTCTCTCTAGCATATGCTCAGTGTACGATAGTGGGTAATTATCTCTCTTCATAGCTATATTTACCTCCTTGTAATTGACACACACTTGAATCTTCCCATTTTTCTTTAATACAATGACTATGTGAGAAACCCATTCCATGTGCTCAATTTCATAGATGAATCATGCCCTCATTAGCTTATTAATTTCTTCCTTGATGGTGTGAGCATGATTTGGATTCATGGATATGGTTGTTGCTTGACCGATGTTGCATTAGGTGTCAAGGGTATGTTGTGAGTCACCACACTCGGGTCTACCCCCTTGAGCTCTTCTAAGGACCAAGTGAAGATGTCTACATACTCTCACAAGAGAGTAATGAGACTTGCTTCATCTTGCTCAACCAAGTCATCGGCTATAAAGATAGGTCGTGGGGTCTCCCCTTCCCTGGCCAAATTGACCTCCTTGACCTTGGCGGGTCCCTCAATTGGTTTGCTTTCTTTTCCCTACCATTTGGCTCCCACAACAAGACCACCCTATCTCCCTTTTTGAACTTTGTGAATCATTTCGGCATGTCTTACGATTTTCGATGTTTTCCTCATATTCGTAGTTGGTGTTGTCTTTGTCCAGTTGCTCTTGATTCTCTTGGTTTTAACAATTCCCTTCTTGTTGGTCGAGAAGTAAGGCCCAATTGTACTTCAAGTTAGAATCGTGTACCTTGGACCATCGCCATTCAAGCTCATCCAAGGGATCTTGGAGTGGCTTGAGGTTCACTCGATTGCCAACCAACTTGTTGGTTAAGTACCCTAGAATCTCTTGGAATTTGCATCTATTGTTTGGAACTTGAAAGGAAACATGATTGGGTCTTTCACGTAGACTCCCAGTCATCATGCAGACTAGCACAAAAGGTGTGTCCTTGAACTTATTAGTTGCCTGGACAGCTTGTTCGTACTCCTCAGCATCTGAGAATGGTAGGTTGATGGTAGCAAGAACATGCATCCAATCTCATCGTCCTTAGGACACGAGATATACTTGGTAAGAGCCCCATAGGATCCCCTAGTCTTTTCGTCGCCCTTCAACATGGTGGAGATGGCGTCGAGGTCGATTGACGTAGTCTTCCACATGTCCATCTCTACTCTCATAGCTTCTATTCAATTGCCTAAGAAAATAAGACCATTGCCCTAGTCTTCTATGACTCTCGTGTTGTGAATCCAAGGTCGGCCTAGCAGGATATCGTAGTCCACTCCTTTCATGACTATGAAGTCAACAGAGAAGTGGATCCCTACGATCTTTACTGGCCAATTTTTCAATACTCTGAACTGCTTCACCTTCATTCCATTTGCGAGTGTGATGTTAAACCTAGCAATCGTTGGTGGGTTACCCCAAGTTTGGAGTATTGCATGGCTTAGTACACTCACTCCTGCCCCTGTGTCCACGATCCCCTTTCTTGTGACGTCTCCCAGTGCTAGGACTGGTAGGACTGCATGCATTTTCGTGCCTTCCCAAAAGGCATTGACGTGCAGGGATTTAGGCATGGAGTGTAATATTAGATTTGTGATTTGGGTTTCTGCATCGTGCTCAAGCAAGTCTGTTGCAATTGGATCATTTGGTTCTTCAATCCACTACTTTAGCTCCAGTCATAGCATTGGGTGCTGCCTAACCAGGTCACCTAAGATCAGAGTTATCGAGGTGGCCACCAGTGTATTGAGGAGGTTGCTAGTCACTTGCCTCTCTCCTATGTCTGCGGTTCTTGGGCACTAGCCTTGATTGCCTTGTTGGCCTAGAGTATCTAGGCTTTGTCTAGGTGATCGAGTTTGTGGTGCCCTTGCCTCCCTTGAACTTGGTCGTGGGAGAGAGATTGACGTGATTATGCTTGAGAGGTCATTGATCTCATCCTCTAGTATGGGTTCAACATCCTTTAGGTGTTCCTGGGTCTCCTTCACCCACTCCTTTACCTTCTTAATGGCTTCGAGTTAGCGCTTCGGATTGGGATACTCCCCGACCTTTGCACTTCCCTTCTCAGCCATCCATGGAGCCGACATTTCTTCCTCGATGTCAACGACTTTCCTTCCAACCGGTAGTGTTGTGGCACTTTCAGTTTTGAGGGTGACCTTAGTGTCTGGTCTTTTCTTCCTTCGTCTCTAGCTCTTCTTTCCAAATGATGTTGCATCAAGGTTGCTAGGCTCTGGCAATGGTATGCCGGCTTGCTTCATCTGTGCGTGGGTCATGACCTGTAATGGGATAGGTGTTGCCTCCCCATTGAGTGTCTCGATACCGAACAACCCCAATGGAACCGATAGCTCATTTGCCAAACTAGAGGATGGAATTCGTCTAGAGCAATCCACAAAGAGATGAGCAATTCCACACTCATCGCATCTTAAGTCAGTCTTATCTTTATTTGCTTGCTCTCTCTCGGGGCAGCACGAAGAATTATGTCCTAGGTGACCGCAAGTCCAACACACGATTGGCTCTTGGGCTTGCCCTCCTAGGCCTTTGCCTCTCCCTCTTCCCAACACCATCACCAATACTAGTCGATAGTCCATGAGGATAGCATTGCCTTCCTCATTGTATGACATGTATGGGTTTACATAAGGCTCATCGTTGCTAGGCTTCTCCACATAGTGGACTAGAGTATCACTCGATGGATACGTCACATAGGGTCCAAGAGGTCTAGGGATACTTTTAGGATTGATTTCCATCCTAGGGATGGTATGTTTAGTGCCATCTGGTGCCGGAAGAGCCAACGGGGCTCCCCTTCCAAAGAAATTCGGTGGCTTGTTTACAAGGTGGAGTTGACCGTAAGGCTATGGGTATGGGAGCCTCCAAGGTAATCGACAATGCATGGTGTCATGGCCGAACCTACCACAATTATCACAAGGTTGTGACCTCGGGTTGTGACACTCAATTGGCAAGTGGTTCCCGCTGCAATGCACACATTGGACGTGTGGGCGCATCGGTCTTCTCATCATTTCTTGTAGTTTTGCTATGTCCATCCTAATCTCTGCCAGCTCTTGTCCCGACTCAGTGCCCTTTCCTTTGTCCTGAGTGCTTGGGTCTACTCTCTCACTCGGCATTGAGGCTCTCTTGGAACTCCTAGCACTGGACTCTTCCTAATTCAAGACTCTGGAACCTCTTTCCTTGAGCTAGTCATCCACTGTAATAGCTTCTCCAAAGACCCTAGCCAATGCATCTCGCTACAAGATTGAGTTGCTGGCCAAGGCTTTGTAGCGCTCTTCGCATCATATTCCATTGATGAATACCATGGATATCGCCCTTTCAGTTGGTCTCTCACCCATGGGAATTCTCTTGAAGAGGCTCCTCACGTGGGTCGCATAATCTCGAATATCCTCTCTCTCCTTCTGCTTGACGTTCATAAGTCGTACTTTGGAGCCCCAAGAGAGACACCAAGGAAATAGGGTTTCTACTGCAAGAAAATCTATCTTGTCATCATCAACAAGCTTTTTTATTAGGTTTTATATGTTCACAATGAAGAAAAGGACACCAAACACTTCAAAATAAACAACCATTTATCATCAAAAACAACAAAAAATCAGCCCAAAAACCAACATATTTCACACTCAATATACTTATAGGTTATCGAAGTATCCTGGTTTGGAAAATCACTTAATGAAGAGATTTTTCAAGCCATTGAAATCAGCATGCTCCGCAGCATCTAGACTTGTATACCAGGTTCGACCCTTGTCGCCTAAGCACAGTCCAAAGGCCTAGGAGCGTTGAGTAGGATCAATGAGGCCGTTGTCTTCGCAAACCTGCTCAAACTGCTCCATGAAGCTGTATGGGTCGTTGGTAGCTTGGTATTTGTCCAGCTGCTTTACTACCACAAGGATTTTTGATTGACTCTTAGAGCCTTGGTTGACTCCCAACCCCGTCAGTAGAGATGTTGCCAATGTCACAGCGCTTTGTTTTGCGGCCATGTTATCTAGCAATCGTTTTGTTAGGAGCTCGCTCAGCATGAGATCTCCTTCTAGCGCTCTCTCGCTCTCTAACCGATTCCTGCCCGCTAAGGCTAGCACTGTTTGGATCTCTCGTATGGCCAATTTTCTTTCCTCCTCTAGGTCTGCCATGATGTCCTCGACTGGTCTGTCGCGATGTTCTAGTGATGGACCAAAAAACGGGCCGGCACTGGCTCATGCACTAGCCGGACCTCGTCACTGCGCACAAGACAACCCCTCGGCCTCGCGGCCAGGAGCGTCTATCAAAATCTCTGCCTTCCTAAGCATTGCGTTTGTAATACGTTGTAGTCCAACTGATCCTAACCCAATATTACTCCTCAGAGGGAGTCCCTTTCACATAGCCAAAAGGCTCGAATCACATACACATGGGGTTCCTCCTACGGCTGAATGCCGTCAACCCTCTGCGACTCTCCTACACCTTGGGGATTGGCCCCTCGATGCGTCGCTCAACATTTAGACATTTCGCACAAACGTCGCTCAAGGTACCAAATAAACGTATCCAGGAATGTACCATTGTCCTTACTTGACTTCCCCTTTATGATCCCACGACTAGCCTACAGCATAGGAACCTCACACTCTCAACGGTGGGTCACAGGCCTACTGAAAACAATTGCTATGCATATCCAGGAGCTAACTCTGATACTTTTAATTTCCTCTAAATGATCATGCAAAGAGGTGGATGCCTGGTGCTCAAACATTTTAAAAACCAGCAGCGTGCAAGTGCAAAACATCTCTTTCATGCTTTTCTTTCTAACCGCTTTGTGCTTCGTTGCAACACCTAGCACCGAAGTGATCTTCGTGCTACTAGGTTTTAATTTTTATCATTATTATTCCGTCCTAGATGCAATGCATATAAAATCAGCAAATTATTCCTCATGCTCAACGGCATTTAACCATTTTTTCCACAACTCTACCCTTCCCCGTTGATAGTGCATCATTGCATTCATCTCTTTCAGGGTTTCCTTGTCATTTTATGTGGAGAAAGGAAGGAAACACGCACTAAAACATATAAACAAGGCTGAACTGAAGCATAACTTCATGCCCCAGCCTTGCTATACATCAACAAACATAAATCCTATTTTTCTATATTTTTCGTCGCCCCAAATGTATTTTTCCCCTATTTTTCATGGTGTTTTTTATCATTTTTCCCCATTTTCTTCATTTTCTCCTATTTTTTAAATTACTGAAAATGAAAACCAGTTTATGGGCTGTGGCCCTTAGTTCATTTGCAACAAAATTGAAAGATTAGTTGATGTGTATCGACGGTTTTCCCCATTTATATGCCCAAAACCCTTGTTTTTTCCCCTTTTTCCATGGTTTTCGGGTTTCTTGACATTATTTCGAGCAATGAAATGCATGTTTTTCATAATTTCTAGTTATAAACAGTAAGAACTCAGAAGAATCAGCAACATAATCAAATCTTAGTCCATATGAACGGCATTCCATCAATCAAAAGCATAAAACACTAAATTTTCTTTGTAATTTTTTTAGTTTACCGCTTAAACGCGTGCTTCGGGTTTTGTGTCCATGGCTGTAGATTTGGAAAACAGCAACACTTCATGTCCAGCAACATCACAAATCACCATTCTCAACCCGTGGAGCAATCCGGTCCATGCCGGACAAGTCTCCATCATTCTTTCTTCATTGCTCCTTCTTCCCACATGAACTGCCTCTTAGAAGAGAGAGAGGGAGGAGAGAGAAAGACTAGAATCAGAAATTTCAAACCAGGCCATCATTCCACGGGCGAAGGGCAGCGATATGATCAGCATACGGAGTGTAGGCAAGGGCCAATGTCAGATAGGGGGGTTGTTTGCAGGCTGGAGATGAGATGATCAACATTGAGGGCGCAAATTTCGGGCGTGATGGCGCCATCTCCTCCTTCTTTCTCTCACCACGATTTTGCATCTAACATTTCATGTGACTTTTAATCTTGGGCTCCCAAGAGTCACTTACTCATTTTGGCCAAATTTTGTCCACCTCTTCGCATCTTGACCGGTTTCTTGGCCATTTCCCCGTCCGGACTCGGAATCGAGCTCTGAAAAATCCTGGGCGTCCGGCTTAGCATCCTGCATTGGCCAGTAGCTTGTGTCAACCCGCACGACTGTCTGAAAATTTATGAAAAATCACCAAGTGTCGCTCGGGCGCCTTTAAAGCACTTTGGCGCTTAAAATCGTCTTAGATCGAGCCGCCGCCTTTGACGGTGAATATTTTTCCCTTGATATTCATAATTTTTAGCTATTTTTAAGCACTTGCCGTCTCCTAAATTCCGCTCTCATTGGCGACCACGGGATAGGGCGACTCAGCCCGTCGAATCCACGAACATATCTGCACATAAACAACCAAAGAAGCATCAAACTGATACAAAACAATTATCATCATAAAACTCAGCACAATGCTCCCCCTACCCCTGGACAGAACCAAGGCATGACATCCACAAGGAGTAGGCCTAGCATCATCTAATAGAAGATCCGAAGTGAGTCACTAACCAGCTGCTCCAACACAGCCAAACTAAAAAGAACTGCCAAAGAGGTTGCCCTAAGTGGTAGTCTGAACTACTGGCCAACTAAAGACAACGCAACTAGGAGCTCCTACAAGGCGAGGACTCCTATAGCCTGAGCAAAGGATATTTTCTTTCAGTATATCTCTTCTTTGAGGGTTTTGATTGGATGAACATACTTGGGTATGTAAAAAGGAGGGAGCTGAGCGTAGTGACCCAAGGAGAACAGGGCATCGGTCTCAGGACCTGTCTCGGCACCCAAGAACCTACCAAGCCCTCGCAAGGCGACACTTAATCCTTTTCAAACGCTCACTTTTATTTTCGCTCCAACCTTCCTTGTTTGGATATTATTCGTTCCAGCAAGAAGCCACCCCTAGGAAGACAAGGTATCGGCCCCGGGTCTGACTCGTCCCCAGGAACCTACCAGGCCTTCGCAAGGCAATGATCAACTGCTTATATCTTTTCATTTCTTTTCTTTTCATTTCTTAGAGAGGGGTTAGAACCCCTTTTTACACACCTTCGCATTTATATTCATCTTTTAGGATATTCAGGATGTCTGGACATCATTATTATTATCATCTAGCAGGCTTCTCTAACTGCCTCACTACTATCAAGAACTCCTAGAACGGCTGCCTAGCAGGCTAGCAGAACAGAGCCACTAGGGCTTCCTTCTAAAACAGATCTTTCAATGTCTAACAAAGTCTTTACAGGAGGCAATGACTACTCCGACCTCCCTCAAACATACGTAGCCTAAACCTGGGACTTCATGCCTTGGTCGCCGGTCCCCAACAAAAAGTATCCCCTCAACAAGTACAAATACACATATAACAGGAAAGAAAGGTACTCGTAAAGGAGAAATATCACCTGGAATGGCCACAAGAAGCTTCCATCGCAGCAAAGGCTCCTCCAGTCTCCACAAAATTCCACGAACCACGAAATCTGTCCAGCACAACACTAAACAAAAACCCAATTAAACGCACCCGCACTAGACAGGAAAATGGCCCTCTTGGCCTAATGAAATCAGACATGACTTTGCTACAAAACTGAATCGGCCCTCTTGGCCTAATGAAATCAAACAATACTATGCATAACATCCTCCTAGAAACAACCATGATAGACATCAAAGCATACTATTCCCAGGGGAACAAGGGCGCATAGCCCTAAACTAGGTGCATTAAATTATGACCTATCCCTCCTGCGTATATCGCAAGAGGTGTTCGCATCACATGTCGTCGAATCAGTCTGTGGGTCTGAGATAATAAAGGTAGATGAGTCTCGCTTACCCTCTGCATCACCCAAATCAACCATCGTCTGCCAAAGAGGGCATGTTCAGAAAGCATACCCCACAAACGACCAGGTCTTGTCTCGCCATCAATAGATATATCGGGACAAGGGCCACAATTAAAGAAGAGGTCCTCTTCATACGCAAGATTAGCCAATGAATCGGCAAACTGGTTCCAATTCCGTGGAATCAGCTGAAAAGACACTCTATCGAATTCGTCTAGCAGGGCTATGGCAGTGTGATGGTACATACAAAGGATCGGGTTCCGCACCATGTACGTCCCATTGAGTTGATTTAAAACCAACTGAGAGTCCCCTTTCACCAACAACTGGCGGATACCACCCTTCTTTGCAATATTCAAACCCATAATCAGGGCTTTGTATTCTGCCATATTATTGGTAAAATTCACCCCGAGATAAGCAGCTAACTTCATGACAATGCGTCGTCGGGGGTCGCGGATGACAACTCCTACACTTCCTTTTTTGCATACACCCCTGGACGCTCCATCAAAGTACAAGGTATACGTCCATAAAGGGTTTACATATCCTGCCATCCTGAACTCTACTCGTAATTATGGTAATCGAAATTCAGCATATTCAACGGGTGGACTGTAGGCTCCATCCCTCCATCATCATTGAATTCAACAGGGATGCTCGTCAAAATTTGTAGGCAGTGATGGCAGAAGACCTTGATTTCCCAAATAAATGTCCCGCCTTCTTGCTCAATCACCTTGTATCCTTTGCTTCACCAAATGAGCTTTCCCTGATGATACCTTTGTTCCAAATATGGGTGTTCTAAATAAGGGATCAGACGACCCATCAACCTCTATCACGATTTCCTTGCAGATGTTTGATCAATCTTGCCTAGACCTGCAAGGCAGTCATAGCATTAGTACAATCAAAAGTAATAAGGTTTAATCTTATTAAGATTAACCTTATTTTTAAATTCTATCCCCTCAAGGTCAGCTAACAACACTGTAGATTTATTCTTTCCTATCCTAACGATCTTATAAGGCCCATCCCATTTGGGTTCTAGCTTGCCTGGGAATAATTCACGTCGTGCGTCATAATACAGAACAAGCTGTCCTTTCTTGAAGGTGTATTTCTTGGCTTTGAGGTCGTGTAGCTTCTTCATTCGGCGCTTCGCCACTTCTTGGTGCAATAAGCTCTGTAGCTTAAGCTCATCTAAATGTGCCAGTGTCGTCAAGCGCTCAAAAAGAGCGTCTTCATCGCTCAAAGAATGATTGATGGCAAACCGAATAGTCGGCAGCTCAATTTCTAGAGGCAAGACACACTCCTCCCCATATACTAACTTGAACGGGGTATGGCCAGTGGCTCGTTTGAAGGTCGTATTATAGGCCCACACTGCCACGTATAACTTTTTATCCCAAACCCGTTTCTTTTCCGACACAATTTTGGACAGGATGCCCACAAGCTGCTTGTTGGTACTTTCGACCTGACCATTGGCTTGCGGATTATATGGGGTTGTCTTGTTATGCTTGATGTTCCACAACTCTGTCAAACCTTTGATCACCTTATTCAGGAAATGAGTTCCGCGGTCCGACACTAATTCTTTCGGTGGACCAAACCGGCATATTATCTGCTCTAAAAGGAAACTAGCAGTTTCTTTAGCATCATCTTTCCTTGTTGCACGTGCTTCTGACCACTTTGTGAAGTAGTCAGTTGCTACAATGATGTACCTCTTTTGCGTAGTCGACGACGGAGTAATAGGACCCACGAAGTCTATTCCCCACTTCTCGAATGGAAGTATCGCCATAATAGGGGTGAGTGGTCGTTTCCTATTCTCTCGACTATCATGTCGTTGGCAAATATCGCATCGCTTAACATACGCAAACGCATCCTGGAAGATGGCAGGCCACCAATACCCTGCTCTTAAAGCCTTTTGTGCTGTGAGTCGTCCAGCAAAATGGCCACCGCAAGCAGAATCATGGCACTCCTCCAAAATGAATGGTACCTCGTCAGGCATCACACATCGGCGATAGATATCATCAACCCCTTGCCGATATAATGTACCTGCAATCAAGGCAAACTTTAACGCTTGCTGCTTAATTTTCCTTTTCTCAGCCTTAGATAGTTCGGATCCCGCCTCTCCCGTTGATAAATAATGCGTTATTGCAGCATACCAGGAGGGAATAGATGCTGTATCTATTTTAAATATCATCTCCATGTCACTACCTTCAGCCACAGATTCTTTCGGCTCCCCAAAGTCCACTAGACACTCCACGATGCCTTGCAACCTTGGTGGCTTACTCTTGATTTCATAATCAAATTCCTGCAAAGTGATCAACCACTTCGCTAAACGATCAGGCGGCTGTAACTTATTCATCAATAGTCGAAGTCCCTCCGCCTTCGTATAAAGCACGACTTTCTCATAGAGAATGTAATGCCTGAATTTCTTGGTCCCAAAGACCATCGCTAGACATAATTTCTCCATGTAGGTGTAATTGAGTTCGGATACCCCCAGCTTCCGACTAGCAAAAGCAATCGGGTGGTACCACTTCTCTTCCCAAATTTGGGCTAAACAGCAGCTGATACTATACATGGTGGCTGCTGAAAATATATAGAACACCTCACCTCTTTTAGGTGCTTTTAAAACGGGCGCTCTTGCTAGCTCTTGTTTCACATCCTCGAATGCTACCTTACAAGGGTCACCCCATACAAACGAACAGCTAAAGGACAATAAATTTGTAAGAGGCAACGTTCTTTCTGCTAAGGCGTTAATGAATCTACGGTAGTAACCAACCGAAGACAGAAAGCTATGAACTTCTTTCGGAGTGCGTGGTGGACCCATGGCAACTATAACTTTGACCTTCTCGGGGTCTGTCGCAATTCCTACCGAACTGACCACATGACCCAGCAATAGCCCATAAGGTACTCCAAAAGCACACTTCCCTGGGTTTAGGGCGATGCAAAATTGTCTACAGCACTCAAAGCATTTTCTCAAAATGATCAACTGCCTTTCTCTCACGGTGGCGGCCCCTAAGTCATCAATAAACACCCTCAACTCTTCAGGGGATATGTCACCGAATGTCTTATCGGCTGTTCGTTGCCACGAACCAGGCGCATTGCATAAACCAAAAGCCATCACGTGGTAAGCAAAAGTGCCAAATACAGTGATAAACGTTGTTTTCAACTTGTCCTCTTCTGCAATTGCCATTTGGTTGTATCCTGCAAAGCAATCCATAAACGAATATATCTCCCTACCCGCTAATTGATCCAAAATCTGGTCAATAAATGGCAACGGGTAGTAGTCCTTAACTGTCTGCTTATTCAGCTCCCTAAAGTCTACACATAAACGGATCTGATTATTCTTCTTCTTTCTAATCACAACTGGCGAACACCATTCCGTGTGTTGCACAGGAAAAATCAAACCCGCTTTTCGAAGCTTCTGTAACTCCTCAAACAGCCCGTCCCTCAATTCGAAAGGCATACGCCTTACTTTCTGCCGTACAGGACGACTGCCCTCTTTCAACGGAATTGTATGAACAGCAAGACTGGGAGGGATGCCTCTCAACTCATCATAACTCCAGGCAAAGATATCACGGAATTCCTGGATCAAGGCCACATAGTCCTCCCTTTCTGCTGTGCTGAGCATGGACCCTAATTTGATTGGCCGCGAATCATCGAGCGTACCAAGGTCTAGCTCGATAACATCTGCATCTCTTATACGATCTTGGGCCTCTATCGGCTCGTTCAAAGTGATCTGATAGATGTCCTCTGTGGTGGATCCCTCTTTGGACTCATCACTTGATGATGTCTCACTAGCAGATAAATCTTCTAATGTCTCCAATTCTGTAGAAGATAGAGGAGCTCTCTCACTCTGCGGGGACTCAGGATAAGCATCAACCACCACACGCTGGGCACCTCTGCCGAATATTAATCGACCGGCGGGTATATCCACTTGGCAATCCGCTTGCAAGATCCAAGGTCGTCCAAGTAATACTTGGTAACTTGGCCGCCCTGCAAAACGAATCACCCTAAAGTCCAACATGCATTCTACATTTGCAACAGTGACATGGACCTTAGTAATGCAGCCTTCCGGCTGTCTCAAACTATCATCTGCCATTCTGAGAATTGTGGAGGTATCTTTCTGAATCGCAAGACCTAACCTTTCCATCAGTTCAGAACTCATAATGTTAACAGATGATCCCGTGTCGACAATGGCATAATCTACTAATATCCCATCGACATAGGCTGCAACCCTTGGGCAATGCTTCTCAGCATGCTCAAACCAGTCATCACCAACTCGCGCAATACCCAAAGGTTCTACGATATACCCGGTACGTAGGATCTTTCTAAATTCCTTGCGTACTCCTGGGGAAAGCTTAATAAGCTGCAAAAGGTTCACATCCGGCTTGACTTCGCAAAGAGAGCCCGCCAAATCGAATTCATGATAGTTCGAAAGAGCTCGCTTTTCACGCCAAATCATCCGCTCTTTAGGTCGCTGAGCTGGCTTTATTGCCTCTTTCTTAACTTTCACCTTCTTCTTTGGTGCTTCCTTATCGGCTTTACTCTCTACGGGCTTCAAAGGTCCCCCTTCTAGGGCAGGATCCAAAACTTGCGTTCCTTTGTCGCCTTGTTTAGGGTTTCCGTCGACAGGCTTATCCATGTCGGCTTCTCTACCCTTTTTACCTCTTGTAAGGACAGCTCGTAGATTAGAGGTTTCAGCATCATTAACGCGTACAGCCTCAATCAAACTAACCCCACTACCACTTGGTAGCTCCTCCACTGTAGTCTTTGGTCGTTGAAGTATTTGTTTAGGCCCATTTTCTGGCTGGGAATCATTTCCTTGGGCACGATGATTAACAGGCCCTGGTTGCCGACTTCCACGCTGTAGAGAACTGATCTTACTCCAGCAAGTAGCTGCTAAATGGCCGGATTTTCCACAAATGTCGCACTTAACATTTGGGCAATTTCTTGGATAGTGCTGCCCGCCACACCATTTGCAACTAAACCTCGACGGTGCACCCTCCTCCGGGTATCTACTTCCTATCAAATTTTGTTGTTTTTTAAGGAAGTTGACATCAACAGCTATTTGTCGATACTGCTCCGTAATCATGTCCGTATAATGCTTCATCATGTCCTTAACCTCGCCAAGAACATTGGAAGAACTCGACTCATAGCCTTGGTCATTTCCATGTCGTTCAATCGGCCTAACAATTCGATTAGGCACAGGCTGTTGAGCTACAGGCATGGTGTTAGAATTGACCGCCTGGCCTCCACTACTTGGAGCCATTTGACTGCCCATAGGCATCGACATGCTAGGGGGAGCTGGTAATAAAGGGACATTCTGCATCATGTTCCCTCTCCCATTAGGATTAGCCATCGCTATCCCTTGGCCACTACTGCCATTGGCTATTGCCATATTGTTTCCCAATACTAAACCCATGTTCGAATTGCCTCTAGAAGCATAGGCTGCTTGTAGTCGGGATTCCACCTCTTGTGCTCGTGTAATGGCAGTATCTATATCCCCCAAGGGGACACTACTCAACTGCAATTGGATATTAAAGTCCAAACCATGTAGGAAATATTGCAATTGGGCAGCTGCGGGGATAGGAATAGAGGTGTCCAACTTACGGAAGACCTCTTTTATCTTCTTCGCATAAGCACGAATATCCTCGTGTGGATCTTGGCGGGTCACGTTGAGTACACGCAACCAATATTGCCCACCCCTTTCAGGGGCAAACTCCCTTCGAAAAGCTCCATAAAATGCATCAATGTTCAATATGGTTCCGGCTTCTAAACCATGATACCATATAGCGGCTCTTCCTTTGAGAGTCATGTTGAAGAACATCATTAAATGTCCTTCTTCTTGAATGCGACAGTTAAACATCAACTTTTGAAACTCCCTAATGTGGAGTTCCGCATCTTCCTCAACTAGCCCATTAAAAATGGATAGCGGGTAACCTAGAGCCGGCAAATCCGTCGTTCCTGCTGGAATTGCAATAGGCTGCGCCATGACGAGGATTGGATTTGCACTAGGAATAGGGAACGGTGGGGTTACACCTCCCGCAATTGACGTGGATTGGCTTATGGCAGGAAGGGGAGCACTAGAGCTTCCACCTTCTCCTAACTTATTGCTTGGGGTCCTAAGACCACTAGATCCACTCCCTCGTAAGGGTTCAGCACCGCTACGCTTAGGGGAATATCTCCTAAAGATTTCAGCACGTCGCCTAGCTCTCTCGTCTCTTTCCTGCTTTTGGATTTCTGCTAGACGATGCTTATCAATAAATAACGGATCGATCTCAGTATCCTTTGGCATAAACTGCTAGTTGGTCCCTAGAAAACCAGGATTCGAGAACCGCCACTTTTAAGCAGCTCCCGGCAGACGCACCACTGATGGACCAAAAAACGGGCCGGCACTGGCTCATGCACTAGCCGGACCTCGTCACTGCGCACAAGACAACCCCTCGGCCTCGCGGCCAGGAGCGTCTATCAAAATCTCTGCCTTCCTAAGCATTGCGTTTGTAATACGTTGTAGTCCAACTGATCCTAACCCAATATTACTCCTCAGAGGGAGTCCCTTTCACATAGCCAAAAGGCTCGAATCACATACACATGGGGTTCCTCCTACGGCTGAATGCCGTCAACCCTCTGCGACTCTCCTACACCTTGGGGATTGGCCCCTCGATGCGTCGCTCAACATTTAGACATTTCGCACAAACGTCGCTCAAGGTACCAAATAAACGTATCCAGGAATGTACCATTGTCCTTACTTGACTTCCCCTTTATGATCCCACGACTAGCCTACAGCATAGGAACCTCACACTCTCAACGGTGGGTCACAGGCCTACTGAAAACAATTGCTATGCATATCCAGGAGCTAACTCTGATACTTTTAATTTCCTCTAAATGATCATGCAAAGAGGTGGATGCCTGGTGCTCAAACATTTTAAAAACCAGCAGCGTGCAAGTGCAAAACATCTCTTTCATGCTTTTCTTTCTAACCGCTTTGTGCTTCGTTGCAACACCTAGCACCGAAGTGATCTTCGTGCTACTAGGTTTTAATTTTTATCATTATTATTCCGTCCTAGATGCAATGCATATAAAATCAGCAAATTATTCCTCATGCTCAACGGCATTTAACCATTTTTTCCACAACTCTACCCTTCCCCGTTGATAGTGCATCATTGCATTCATCTCTTTCAGGGTTTCCTTGTCATTTTATGTGGAGAAAGGAAGGAAACACGCACTAAAACATATAAACAAGGCTGAACTGAAGCATAACTTCATGCCCCAGCCTTGCTATACATCAACAAACATAAATCCTATTTTTCTATATTTTTCGTCGCCCCAAATGTATTTTTCCCCTATTTTTCATGGTGTTTTTTATCATTTTTCCCCATTTTCTTCATTTTCTCCTATTTTTTAAATTACTGAAAATGAAAACCAGTTTATGGGCTGTGGCCCTTAGTTCATTTGCAACAAAATTGAAAGATTAGTTGATGTGTATCGACGGTTTTCCCCATTTATATGCCCAAAACCCTTGTTTTTTCCCCTTTTTCCATGGTTTTCGGGTTTCTTGACATTATTTCGAGCAATGAAATGCATGTTTTTCATAATTTCTAGTTATAAACAGTAAGAACTCAGAAGAATCAGCAACATAATCAAATCTTAGTCCATATGAACGGCATTCCATCAATCAAAAGCATAAAACACTAAATTTTCTTTGTAATTTTTTTAGTTTACCGCTTAAACGCGTGCTTCGGGTTTTGTGTCCATGGCTGTAGATTTGGAAAACAGCAACACTTCATGTCCAGCAACATCACAAATCACCATTCTCAACCCGTGGAGCAATCCGGTCCATGCCGGACAAGTCTCCATCATTCTTTCTTCATTGCTCCTTCTTCCCACATGAACTGCCTCTTAGAAGAGAGAGAGGGAGGAGAGAGAAAGACTAGAATCAGAAATTTCAAACCAGGCCATCATTCCACGGGCGAAGGGCGGCGATATGATCAGCATACGGAGTGTAGGCAAGGGCCAATGTCAGATAGGGGGGTTGTTTGCAGGCTGGAGATGAGATGATCAACATTGAGGGCGCAAATTTCGGGCGTGATGGCGCCATCTCCTCCTTCTTTCTCTCACCACGATTTTGCATCTAACATTTCATGTGACTTTTAATCTTGGGCTCCCAAGAGTCACTTACTCATTTTGGCCAAATTTTGTCCACCTCTTCGCATCTTGACCGGTTTCTTGGCCATTTCCCCGTCCGGACTCGGAATCGAGCTCTGAAAAATCCTGGGCGTCCGGCTTAGCATCCCGCATTGGCCAGTAGCTTGTGTCAACCCGCACGACTGTCTGAAAATTTATGAAAAATCACCAAGTGTCGCTCGGGCGCCTTTAAAGCACTTTGGCGCTTAAAATCGTCTTAGATCGAGCCGCCGCCTTTGACGGTGAATATTTTTCCCTTGATATTCATAATTTTTAGCTATTTTTAAGCACTTGCCGTCTCCTAAATTCCGCTCTCATTGGCGACCACGGGATAGGGCGACTCAGCCCGTCGAATCCACGAACATATCTGCACATAAACAACCAAAGAAGCATCAAACTGATACAAAACAATTATCATCATAAAACTCAGCACAATGCTCCCCCTACCCCTGGACAGAACCAAGGCATGACATCCACAAGGAGTAGGCCTAGCATCATCTAATAGAAGATCCGAAGTGAGTCACTAACCAGCTGCTCCAACACAGCCAAACTAAAAAGAACTGCCAAAGAGGTTGCCCTAAGTGGTAGTCTGAACTACTGGCCAACTAAAGACAACGCAACTAGGAGCTCCTACAAGGCGAGGACTCCTATAGCCTGAGCAAAGGATATTTTCTTTCAGTATATCTCTTCTTTGAGGGTTTTGATTGGATGAACATACTTGGGTATGTAAAAAGGAGGGAGCTGAGCGTAGTGACCCAAGGAGAACAGGGCATCGGTCTCAGGACCTGTCTCGGCACCCAAGAACCTACCAAGCCCTCGCAAGGCGACACTTAATCCTTTTCAAACGCTCACTTTTATTTTCGCTCCAACCTTCCTTGTTTGGATATTATTCGTTCCAGCAAGAAGCCACCCCTAGGAAGACAAGGTATCGGCCCCGGGTCTGACTCGTCCCCAGGAACCTACCAGGCCTTCGCAAGGCAATGATCAACTGCTTATATCTTTTCATTTCTTTTCTTTTCATTTCTTAGAGAGGGGTTAGAACCCCTTTTTACACACCTTCGCATTTATATTCATCTTTTAGGATATTCAGGATGTCTGGACATCATTATTATTATCATCTAGCAGGCTTCTCTAACTGCCTCACTACTATCAAGAACTCCTAGAACGGCTGCCTAGCAGGCTAGCAGAACAGAGCCACTAGGGCTTCCTTCTAAAACAGATCTTTCAATGTCTAACAAAGTCTTTACAGGAGGCAATGACTACTCCGACCTCCCTCAAACATACGTAGCCTAAACCTGGGACTTCATGCCTTGGTCGCCGGTCCCCAACAAAAAGTATCCCCTCAACAAGTACAAATACACATATAACAGGAAAGAAAGGTACTCGTAAAGGAGAAATATCACCTGGAATGGCCACAAGAAGCTTCCATCGCAGCAAAGGCTCCTCCAGTCTCCACAAAATTCCACGAACCACGAAATCTGTCCAGCACAACACTAAACAAAAACCCAATTAAACGCACCCGCACTAGACAGGAAAATGGCCCTCTTGGCCTAATGAAATCAGACATGACTTTGCTACAAAACTGAATCGGCCCTCTTGGCCTAATGAAATCAAACAATACTATGCATAACATCCTCCTGGAAACAACCATGATAGACATCAAAGCATACTATTCCTCCTACATAAACATGGAAAAGAGTCAATATCCATTGCATTCAAGGTGGAAAAGAGTCAATCTTCCTCCTACAAAAACAAAAACCATGGAAAAGAGTCAATATAGGATGAAGGTTTCTAGGTGGACTCCTCCAAAAGTAAACCACATCACTTAATACAATACTCGAGCACTATATGACTTCGTAAAAGGCTTCTCTCGCTTTCTTTTTTCAATTCATAGATGATAATACCATTCTCATCCACTAGAGGTAACTCATCAAGAACTTTGATTTTTGGACCTATGTACTTCTTAAGCTAAGATACATGGAAAATATCATGAATGCAAGTTGTAGAAGGAAATTTAAGTTTGAAGGTAATGTCCACAACTTTCTTAATAATTTGATAAGGCCCATAAAATCTGTGAGCCAACTTATTGTGCCAACCTTTAACTGAAGCATACTAGGATTTAGTAACCTTGAGAAAAGCCCAATCTCCTTCTTCAAATTCTATAGGCATTCGCTTCTCATCAGCATATGCCTTCATGATTCCTTATGCCATATGGATATTCTATTTACATTGAATCATTAGCACTTTCATCTTCTCTAACTCATCCTTGACTTGGAGATTCACATTTTCATTGAGAATGGCAAGGATCCTTGTACCTTATATCCATAAGGTGGCTTGAATGGAGACATTCCAATAGTCACACGCAAAGTATTATAACAAAATTTAACAAGGTGCAACCATTGATCCCATGAAGTTTGAGTATCATGATGAAAATGTCACAACTAGACTTCTAGCCATTGATTGACATTATCAATTTGACTGTCCATTTCAGGATGATAAGGGGTACTTGTAGTCAATATGGTATCCATGGAAGTTTTTAAAAATTTGCTAAAAATTACCCATGAATTTGGTGCCTCTATAGGATACAATCTTTAATGGGGGTCCATGAAGCTTAAAGACACCTTCCATGGATTTCTCTACAACTTGCTTTGTTGCAAAAGATAGGGATGAGGTGAGCTAATTTAGTCAATCTATATGCCCACAACAAAGATACTATCCTAGTTGTGCTTAGTGGTTGGTAGCCCTGTTATGAAGTCTATACTAATATCCATCCATTTTCCTTGATAGATATGTAAAGGCTAAAGCAATCCACTAGACAAAAGAGTAGAGTCCTTTTTTTGATTGACAATGAAAACATTTAGAGACATACTCCTTATAATGATATCCTTCTAAATTCCCTTCTAATAAAAGTTCTTATGAATATCCCCCAAAGTCTTAAATAGTCCATGATTTTCTACCAAAGAACTCTATTATGCCATCAAAAATCTGAATACTCTTTTCCTTTACCTTTTCATAATTTCTTCATTATATTGGTAGTTGGATCATGTAACAATACTCCTCTTGAATATGTGAATCCAATCCTTATGAATGCTAGAGATGTTAGAAATAGAATTTCTCCAACAAAGGGGATTAAGCTCAACAAGTGGATAAATATGAGAGATTAAGATTAGTTTGGGATACCTCTTCACTGCTTGGGGAAGATGGTTGAAGCATAGCCCATCACGGTGCCCATTTTCTCCATCAAGCAAGCTCGGTTGGTTGGGACATTCCCATGGAAGAAGACTTCAACATTCGAATGCTTCCATTGATGATGAGGGCTCCCATGCTTGTTCCTGAGCTTGAACTTCAAAGATGGAAAGCTTCAAATGGAGCTTTCATGGCTATCCACAAAGCTCTCTGCATGCTAAGCTCCATGTCTTCAATCCAGGTAAAAGAGGAAAACTAGGGCTAAAGGGGCTTGTGGGTGGCTGAGCTCTCAAAGATATGAGGGATTGAACTGAGCTTCAATTGCCTAAGATAGCTTCAGTGAAGAATCCATGGCTACCCAAACTGTCCAACTAATGTCCATCTTGCAAGTTTGTTCCAAGGCTGAGAGTGCCAAGAGGGGAGAGAGAGGAGTGCTGAGCAAGTGCCCTGGAGTAGCAAGAGTGCCAAAGGGCAGCAAGAGGGTTGGGTTGGAGCTGGGGGAGGGCAAGCAAAGCAGGGAACAATAGTGCAAAATGCGCTGCAAATTGCAGGCTATTCCTAGGGCTCTCTTCCTAGCTGTAACCCTTCACAACGGTATTGTTCTTGGTCAGGGGCAAGTGGGGGAGACTCCTAGGGATTCAGCTGGGCACTTCCATGACTACTTTGGGAAAAAGGAGGGTTTTTCTCTGCTATGTGGCTATGGTAGTTTACCTAAGAGGAGTGAGAAAGGGACCAAAGAAAAAAGTAGTTGAGCTTTTGTCCTCCTCTAACCCTTGAGACTGTAAACTTGTCCTAGAACCCTTAAAATTGCATGAAGAGGAGTGATGACCTGCTAGTTTAGCCACTTTACCTCCATATGTGTCTAAGTCTCCAGCCATAGCTCATGTTTGCTTCATAAAGCTAAGACTAACTTTAGTCCTTCTTGTTGTATATGTACCTATAACCTAAGTAACTAGGGTTTTGGGATTTGAAAAGGAAGAAAGGGGAAAGAAGAAAAGGACGAAAGCCTGAAGCTTTGATACCACTTGTAATGAATGAAGCTAAGAGGAGAGAGGAGAAAGAGCTAAAGAGAGAGAAAGAGAACAAGAAGAAGATAAAAAAAGGCTAGAAGAGAAGAGAGAAAGATAGAAAAGAGGAGAAAGGAAGGAGGAAGCCATGGAGAGATAAAAAAAGACTAGAAGAGGAGAGAGAAAGATAGAAAAGAGGAGAGAAGGAAGGAGGAAGCCATGGAAGCTGAAGATGAAGATGAAGAGTATGTTCTTGATAATAACTGGTTGCCCTAATCTGGGACCCTTACACCTTATATACCCCTGTTAGTGTGACTGGGTATCTAACCTCTAGTTTCTATGTATCTTGCATGTTACACCTCCCCCCCCCCCCCCCCCCCCCCCCGGTCCATCCAAAGGCTCGAAGGTCCTCCCTCAATGGGCCTTGGAGACTTTGAAAAGAGCTCATGAGCAAGAAGATTTTTTCAAAGAGGAAGAAGCATGTGAATGTGGAAGTTGATAACATGGAGAACAATGAGGGTGACACCACTACAGATGAGAAAAGTGGAAACAATGATGACGAGGGCAACATTGATGATAACATCAAGAGGCCCCAGGATAGGATAGAATGGCTAGAGGCTAGTGGAGATGCAATCAAGGGGCACTCAATAGGTGGTAAGGGTCCCATGTGATGCCCCAATCTAAAACAAATCAAGCCAAACAACTTTCTCCCCCTCCTCCAATACCCCTCCTTCCCGCTCCAAAACCAACCCCTGCCAAGCAACCCCATCCAAGCCCCAACCTCAAGCCCAACAAGCACAAGGATAGCAACCACGGCAAGGTCCAATGAGATGAGTCCCAGAGCAAAGGCTAAAGTGGAGGAAGAACTATCACTTAATAGCTCTTAAGAAGATCTGCAAGTACCAAAATAGCATGAAACTACTGACCAAGAAAGTGCCCTTTGCACACTTAGTGAAGGAAATCCTTCACTCTTATAGATACCAATTCCCCATGCAAGGGATTGTTGTGGAGGCTATCCACGAAGTTGCAAAAGTGTACCTTGTTGCCCTTTTGAGGATACATATCTCTGTGCAATTCATACCGAGTGACCATCATGGAGAACGACATGCAACTAGCTAGATGGATGAGAGGGGAGAGAGAGTAGAGCTGCCAAGGGCCTACAATTTTTGTAACACACTACAATGCAATGTACTTTGTGAACTTTGACATGTAATGACAAATCTTTGCTTTTTCTTGTGCCTTGAATGCCTCATATTGTATTTGGGCGTGACGCTGTAATGATTAAATTTGCAACATAAATTGAAAACTTGAGAATTAAGTAGAATGAGCAATCGATTATCGAGCCAATGGGTCTAGTTAACATTTCTGCTTTGTCGAATAACAAGTTAGCATGCATTGTACAAGCGATGAAGTACATGGAAATTTTTAAAATTTTGTGATTTGACATGCCATTCAGCTTAGTTTTTGGCTCAAAATGCCCAAAAATATCATTAATAGTGTGATTTGGGCAATCTAAGAAGCCCTACACAGCACAATGCATGAATGGGCAAGATGGCACTACCCTTTTGATGGCATTTTTGGCCATTTTGAGCCAAAACTAAGCTGGATGATATGTCAAACCCAAAAAAATTTACTAACAAATTTTTAATTGAATTTTGTGCATCTATTGTACTCTAAGTATATGCACACCGGTATCATGTAACATCGGTTCATCAAATCCTTTAATCTTATCACAATTAAACTCTAAAAAATAGACAATATGCTCAAGAAATAGATTGCAAGAAAAATATATTTATATTATCATGTAAAGTAAAAAGGGCTTCTCATTTATAGGACTATGCTTAGAATCTTGGAGCTCAATACAAGTTTTAGGCCATCTCTCAAGTGCTTGATTTTCTCATGGACATGCTTCCGTCTCTTCTTAGCCTTTGACAGTAATCCTACCTTGATCCTCTCCTACATGGTAGCCTGGTTGGCTCCTATGGCTTTGCCAATCCCCATGGCTTGCAGTATCCTTCCGCGCATGCATGTACTAAAATTGTGCTTCACCAACTCCTTTTTAACAAGAATGATCTTGTGTGCATTTGAGGCGATGGTGGATGCACACAACGCTTTTGATAGGGACTTCAAGATAGAGAGCTGAGCTTGTTCGTCTGGGGTGAAGGTGGTATGGACAATGGCTATGTTCACAATTTGGATCTTGCCAATGTAGTGCCCTATGGAGGTATCCTTCCTGAATTCTCCCTGGCCCTTCTGGTGACTTGCAAAATCATCAATGTAGAGCACAACCTACATTGACATGAAGTTAGCTCAAAATAGTATACATAGTAAAATAAGTGTCTAGATGAATTACTTATACACTTACTTCTTACTTGACATTAGTAGCAACCTCTGAGGGTTTGGTCAAGTCCACACTTAACTTGGACTCGTCGATTAGGGGGGCTTGCTACTCTTCCAAGGGTACCTGTCCTGCCACTAAGCTAGCCTACACTACCTCAAACTCTTGAGGGCCAATCGTGACATGCCCCACCAAGTCCATGGCATCTCTAAGAGCTATGAGTGCATCGTCTATGTCTTCTAGCTTTGAGTTGTTGTAATACATAGGTAAATCATCAAACGCGAGGGGGGAGTCACTAGCAATTGCCATCATTGATATTGCCTCATCCTCCCTCACTCCAAAAAATTCTCCACATCATGGAGAAACACAAATTCTTTGTCGTTAATGAAGACTTCGCTCATGCTATTTATGCGACAGTCTACATCGATGGTAGAGAGTGTAACCTCCTACTCACCTGAGCCACCTCCTAAGGTGTTATCCACATCAACTATAGCTCTATCGACCATAAGGTCTAGAGCTTTTACCTCTTTTGCAACCTTTGCTTCTTCTCTAGCATTGTCAATTGGTGAAGGCTTTAGATTAGGGACATCCTTCAGTAAGCCTCCCACATGTTCTTTAGCATCCATTATGACTCCTCTAACAACGAGGCTAGGACCAAATCATCACGGTCATATCCGTTTCCTAAGCCTCCGAGGCTTAACATGTTCTAACCCATTGAAAGGCTCATAGCCTCTGCATATTGCAATGGTTGTACTATGGCCAAAAAAAAGAAAAAAAAGAAAAAAAAAAGAAAAAAAGAAAAAAAAGAAAAAGCACCCACGATCACAGCACCGCACCTAGGGGTCCTCAAATTAGGTGCGTCCAGTGACCTTGGTCGACTGGCTCCATCCCTAGTCCCCTAGCCCCCTAGCATCACCCACAATAGTTCAGGGCACATCGATGGCAAAACAACCCTAGGGAGCTTGTCTCACCTGTGGTTAGACCTGCTACCCTGACCCATTCACACAATTCCCGCTTCCACTCTGCCTTAAAACCATGGCAATCAATTGGGGCACGCACCGCACGAATGGCCATGAACAGTACACCGTCCTCATTCACAGGCCCAATGTCTCCCACCTATGGCTCATACACTATCCATGTGTCCTCTCCTACTATGTCATGCAATCACAATGCATAGGATGTCGTACCCACCTTCACGTGTACTTCTTTCCACCATGGACCACTTTGCTTCATCCACACGATGTTATGAGCCACTTGGCCGCGGTCTTCTACCTACATAATATGTAAGTATGCACGAGCACTCACATAATATCTACACGAAATTCTATACATAGTTTGGGTCCTAAGTGCATGACAATACTCCAGGCTTGCTTAGAGTTCGACCTGTCTCCCAAACTCATCAAAATATGTCTTGTGCACGCTAAGACGACTAGCACTACCCCTTAGGGAGAGACCACCTGAGAGGTTTTTCAATTGCAGGTATTAAAGACTCCAATGACAGCATCGTCAACTCTACATCAATGCTCAACTCTAAACTCTTGTCCTTCACTCCATCATGCCAATCACCAGAGAATCATCACGCACAAACTCCACTAGGAGCATCCCACGCACACCAACCCCCGTGCCAGCTATGAGTGGCCATTCCCAACAAAGAGTCGCCCTATCGCCACCTACAACAATCACATCACTAGCCAATCGGAACAGCCAGTGCCCCCAACGACCTTCATCCGCACCAACATCAGAACTCCCCCAAGGCAAGCCACAACCGTCCTTGCCACCCACGTCTTCGATGCATGCTAATGCCTGCTACCTACGACGATGAGTGCCATGGGACTGGCACTCGTCTAGGAGGGGGGTAATGTTAACCCCAACACGAAGAAAGCAAAAGAAAATAAAAAAAGACGCAGGGAAAAGGCGGAAAAAAGGTAGCTTGACTGAAGAAAGAAGAGGAGAAAAGGCCGAAAGCGCAAGGGCAACCTTAAAAAGTCCGAGGCAAATGCAAAAGGGGAAAGGTGCATTTTAAAATACAAAGGCGCATCCTGAAACCTTGTAAAAGAGTGCCAAGGCGGTGGAAAATCCGGAAAGCTAAAATAGAAGACAAGGACAAAGGCCAAGGCGAAGAGAAATGGAAGACAAAGGTGCACAAGGAAAAGCACAAGTCAAAACTTTCGTAAAAAAGCGCAAGCGCATCATAGTTTAATTCAAAGAGTGCTGGGCTCTCACCCGTGCAATTTGTAAATGTAGACGGGCGGTGGAAAGGAAGCTAGGAAGAAAGAAGAACAATGGGAAAAGGGCCTAGGCTACGGCCGGCCATGTAAAAAAGGGAAAAGAGGAGGACCGCCCAAAAAGGGATTTAGGGTTTTGTATATAAAGTTGAAAAGTGAATGAGAAGCTCATTCTTGTGTGTGGCAAAGAGTGGCTCTCTTCTTCTTCTTCTTCTTCTTTTTGTTCTTGCTTGCTTGAGCTTGTGCTTGAGAGAGGGAGTGTGAGAGTGTGAGGGAGTGAGTGTGTGAGGGTGAGGGACCGTGGGGTGGAGAAGCTCTCCATTTTCTCCTCTCTTCTTCTCTTCTCTTCTCTTATCTTCTCTTCTCTTGCTCACGGTGATGGAGCTTGAAGCGCGAAGCTTAAGGACGGAGCTTGCTTGAAGCTTGCACTTGGATCGTGGAGCTACCGGAGTGCATGGGAGAGGAGGTAACTCGAACGGCATGGAGGTAAGCTCACTACACCCGTAGATATGGATGGTGCGTCGGCTATGTGAGAGGTAGCCATTAGTGCTTGGCTTGGAACGCTTGAAACAATAAGCGGTCCGTGGGTCTTGGCGGTTGAGTGAAAGCTCCCACACTTGGTCATGATTTGCTTAAATACCTTGGAAAATTTTACATGGATCTTGACAATATGCAAATGGGGTTTAAGTGGCAAGGACAACAAGTACTTCTTCATTGGATTGATAGGAAAAATATGGAGTTGATAAGCCCAACTAAACTTAATTTGCAAATTATTGGAAGAGTATAAAGATATATTTCATCCCTCTTCTTCTTTACCACCAAATCGAGAAGTAGAACATTCGATAAACTTTGCATCTAACACTAAACCCATCACAACGGACCACCCTATTGTTTGTCAAAATATGAGCAGGAGGCTATAGAGAAACAAGTGAAGGAGTTGTTGGAAATGGGTTTTATTCAACCAAGTCAATCACCTTTTCCTTCTCTAATACTTATTGTCAAGAAGAAGGATGGATTGTTTCGTATGTGCATCAATTATAGAGATCTCAACAAAAGTACTATCAAGAATCGGTATCCTATCCTCAGATAGACAATCTCTTGGATGAGCTCAAGTATGCCAAAGTGTCTACGAAGATTGATTTAAGGTTGAGCTATCATCAAATAGGGATGAAGGAAGAAGACAAATATAAAACATCATTTCATATGGAAAGGGGTCTCTACCGCTTTATGGTGATACCATTTGGGTTATCTAATGCAAAAGCTACTTTCCAAGTTGTCATTAACAAAATATTATAGCCATTTCTCTTCAATACAGCCCTAGTATTCTTTGATGACAGTTTGATATATAGCAAGAATGGTGAAGTGTATGCTTTGGCCAAAAAGTCAGACTACTCTAGTGTCCTCCTATGGTGCTCTTAGGCCAAAACAAAAAAATTATATTTTGTGGGATAAACATCATAAGCCACCAAAATATATGGAGCTATTTGACCCTCATAGGGTTGAGGTGGTATTGCAAGACAGTCTGGATCATTCCCAAATGTGTTTTTTCTCCAAACAAGGAGACTTAATCATGAAGGATTGTTGTTGAATATTCTCCATGAGACAATAAAGAATCCTCCATGGAAAGAAAGTACCATCACTGTTGCAATACTATGAGAATCATGAATGCTATCTTGAACAGGGATGCTGTAGTAAAAAGGCCATAACTTTGGATAGAAACATTTGATTGAGATAAGTGAGGTACATAAATATAGTAGACATTCCAAGATACCTATCCATGAGTAAAAATCAAATTTTGATGAGGCTAGGAAAATTAAATTCACCACAGAAGTTAAATACAAAATGTCGTCCCTTGCTCTGTGACTCAAGAATTCTCTCGAAGAAGCCAAGGAAAAGTGTCCAAATAAGAGCAGACTACCAAGTAGACTCCTCCACAGGCAAACCTCACTATTTGATGAGATTTTTCAATGATTGTATGGTTCCTTGCAACCCTTTCATGCTTTCCAAGGATCTTTTCGGGTTCATAAATAAGTAGACCTTCCTCGTCACTATATGTTAGGTCTTCAAGCACTTGAATATCAAGTCCCACATATTTCTTGAGTTCCAACACATGAAATACATTATGTATGTGCATGGAAGAAGGTAATCGAAGTTGATAAGCAAGAGTACCAACTCTTTTTGTGATTTGGTATGGAGAATAAAATCTATGAGGCAATTTATTATGTCCACCCTTAAGAGATGCATACTTAGATTTTGGAACATTAACGAAAATCCAATCTCCGACTTCAAACTTTACATGCCTTTTTCTTTCATCAGCATATGACTTCATAGTGTCTTGAGATTTTTACAAATATATTTATTGCATCGCTTCATTAGTGCATCCATCTTCTCTAGCTCTTTTGTAGCTTGAGGATTCACACCATTGTGGAATGAAGCTGAGGGTACTTGGACTTTGTAACCATAAAGGGCCTCAAAAGGTGTCATTCCAATAGTCATGTGATAGATATTATTGTAGCAAAATTCTATAAGATGAAGCTAGTGGTCTCACAAAGATTGAGTGTCATGGCAAAAATGCCTCAAATACACTTTTAACCATCGATTAACTCTCTCAATTTGCCCATCCATTCGAGAATGATAGGTAGTCCTTGGAGTCAAAGTAGTGCCCATAGAAGTGAATAAACTTCTCCAAAAGTTACTTGTAAACTTTGTATTCTGATCGAAAACAATTTTCATGGCACACCATGAAGCTTGAAGACTCCTTCCATAAATTGGTCTACCAGTTGTTTGGCTAAATATCGAACTTTGGTAAGGATAAAATGAGCTAATTAAGTCAATTGATCAACAACAACAAAGACACCATTCCATCCACGCTTAGTGGTCAAAAGTCTTGTGATAAAATGTATACTAATATCAGTCCATTTGCCACGTGGAATAGGCAAAGGCTATAATAGACCACTAGATAAGGGAGAAGAGTCCTTATTTTGCTGACACAATAGACATTAAGACACATAATCCTTCACATCTTCCAAAGCCCCTTCCAATAAAAGCTCTTATGGACCTTATCAAATGTTTTGGATAGACCTAACAATCCTGTCAATGGAGATGAATCCATCTCTTGAAGAATTTTTTGCTTAAAGTTGGTTAGAGATGTTAAATAAATTTGTCTCTTGAATTATAGGAGATATTATGCTAGTTGAAATTGCGAAATTGTTTTAATGTTTGCATTAACATGGCAGCATGATCATCCATTAAGTATTTCTCTTGAATATCATGGATACAACTTTCTAGATGGTAGAGATAGTCGATACAAAACATGTCCTCATGCGAGATAGCACATTAGTCACTATGACGTCTTTCCCCACCATGTAAGAGATCTCAAAGTCATGACTTTGTAGGCCTAATAACCATCACCTTTGATTTAGAGAAAGATTAGGTTGCGAGAGAAAATACTTTAAGACCCTATGATCGCTTTTGACCTTGAAGTGTCTGCCATAAAGATAATGGTTTCATTTCTTGATGGATTGCAAGCATCTCTTGCTCATAAACATGGAATGTCCTTTCCTTATCATTGAGCTTTCTACTTTCATATGCAATTACACCATGGTTTTGTAACAAAACAACTCCAATACCTTGATCACTAACATTTGTACAAATATTGAATTCCTTGGAAAAGCTTGGGCATACAAGGGTAGGTATTCAAATAAGCAAAGACTTCTGCTCATTAAAGCTCTTAGTGGATGTAGCATCCCAAAATGCTTCGCACTTCAACATGTGGATGAGAGGAGCCACAACATGCTCATAATTGCTAATAAAGCACCTAGAAAAGGATGGAAGACCAAAAAAGCCTTACAAAGAAGTAGAATTCATTGGAGTTGGCCAATCTTTAACACATTGTACCTTTTTTAGATCCATTGTGATTTCTCTATCACTTACTATATGACTCAAGTATTCAACTTCATTTGCCATAAATGTGCACTTGGATTCCTTCGTAACAAATAACCTGTGCTTCCTTAAGGTCTTAAAGACTTCTTCACATGCCAAATATGGTATTGCACACACACAAATTCAAAAAAGAACTCCTACCCAAGCACTCATGTTGGAGAACCAACTTGAGAGAGAAGGTAGGAAACCAAGGTAAAGTAAAAACCAAATTCCCCTTATAGCCCACAATGCACCCAAGAACCTAGTCACACTTAGAAGGTGAGCTACGCAAGGCCATGAGGAAGCCTTCTCTAACAAGATTGACTTTACCTTGAGAGGTGGTTGCAAACCACTATTTAGACTCTTCTTCTAAAGTAGGTTTGCCCATGAGAAAAATAGTAGATATTTGCAATAATGAAGCCTACATACTATCACTTGATGTGGGAAACTAATTGAGCAACTATTTCCTAGCAATTGCAAACTCAACCTTTTTACATTGGTTGAGAGAGTCATTCTCCTTCTACATGTGCTTCTAAATCTCCTCCATGTCCGTCTCATAGAGCTTTTGGTCCCATGTTCATATTGTAGAGTTTTTGGTAGCAATTGCATGGTCCAACTCTATAGTTATCCCATTGGCAATAGCCATGTTCTTCCCATTTTGCTCTTCCTTCTCACCATCCACCCCAAATGGTCACGATGCTAACAAGGTTGTCTTGCATGTTTGCAAGCATGAAGCTATCATGTGTCAGGCTACTTTAATTGCTACTACAATGGTCTTAATGACCACTCTCTTAGAACCACCCATACCAACACGACACTTTCTTCCTCTTCAATTCACTTTGTTCATAAAAATTGAATGCTCAAATTCGTCATGGGATACTAAAATGTCACTATCTTATGTATACATCACTATAGTCACAAGAAAAAGTTTTGAAAGTGAAAAGTTAAAATAAGTCTCAAAATGTAGGCAAGAGCAAATGCAGCTGGTAGGACCTTTTTTTAGTGATGAGTCCATTGGATTAAAATGAAGGTAACGGAGCTTGTTTTTTTGTACAAAACAAAGCATCGATACTCATTGTAATGGTGATGATAAGCACACCCCTAAAACTCTTGTATGAGCAACAACCATAATATCGTTTTACTAGGCTTCACATGTGTGTGTGATAAGCCTAACACGTATGTAGCTACGGGGAAACACATGCATGATACTTGTCTCCATGTCCATGGAACACAATGAGAGGCTAGGGCAGCTGCCAAAATATCTTGTGCATGGAAGGGGCAGAAGCAAGAAGGCATCAATGATGCAGCTCTAAGAGTCTACGTAGATACTAGAGACCATGTTGAGCATAAAAGAAAAGTGTGTGTGGAGTGTGACCGCGTGATGTGAGTAACTTCCTACTTTTCTACGTGGGTGTGTGTGTGAAAGACAAGAAGAAGAAACGGTGGCAAAATAAAGCATGGCGTGGGGCATTTCACGTGGCCGTCCCTGGTTGGAGGATATTTATTTATTTATATTTAAAGAGATCCATTTATTTAAATTTAAAAAAAACAGTGGAGCGAAAGACGGGGGGCTGTTCACGCGAGGGCGGGGCGGAGTGGAGATGCGCGGTTTTGCGTGGTTCCTGGTTTGCGGTTTACGACGGCGGTTTTGTGCCAGGAGGGGTAGAGGGCCAACTACCCACAGCCTACAGGCGTCACGAACCGCCATTAACTGCCTTGTCTACTAGCCTGGTGTTTCAAAGGCTCTCTCTCTCTCTCTCTCTCTCTCTCTCTCAAACCAAACCGTATCATTGCAGGCTACAATTAAGGCCGTCCCACCTAATCTCCCCCTCCCGGAGCTTGCTTTTGGAAAGGCCATGGATGATGGCCCCCTTGCCTACCTGTCTTAGGCTGTCTTCAGACATGCCATCTCTCCTTCCAGCTCCCTCCAGCAGCCAACTCCTTCCTCACTTTGCTGGGAGAGTGAGAGGCTGCCTAAGTGACAGTGTTTGAGTGAGTGGCATCGCCAGTTTGCTCCATTCAAGTCATAGCATGTGACGTCTCCCTCTTCTCCCTCCCCCTGCTCCATTGATTGTTGACAAGCTACCAACAACATCGCAATTCCATCAAATTGACATATATACTTTCCCATCACTCATCCCAGCTCAGTCCCAGTGTCTATGTCTATAATGCAAGTAGTGTTTGACGGTCACAGGTTATGCCCTTAGCTGCAGAGCACTTGTAGGGAGGGAGAAAGAGTGGAGGGAGCGTACTTCTCTCTGAGCTTTGGTTTCTCTCTTCTTTCCCCTTCTCCTCTTGGTAGCTGAGATTGATCTGGGTCTGCCTCAAAGCCAGGACAAGCAGCATGGTGCGCGAAACTCCGATGGTTGCAGTCATGATGGCCTTACTGCTGCTGGGGAGCTGTGTAGCCAAGGCTGCTCCCATTGCCATGTTCGTGTTTGGGGACTCTCTTGTGGACTCAGGCAACAATGACTACATTGGATCTACCGCCAGAGCCAACTTCAAGCCCAATGGCATTGATTACCCCGGACAGAAACCAACAGGAAGGTTCTGCAATGGGAAAATCATCTCAGACCTCATAAGTAAGAAGAGCCTGTATGTTTATCCTTTCTGCGTTAATGTGTTGTTTGCAGCTCAGCATCTCTCACCATCTAAACACGCATTCCTTCTAACACTCCTGCATTGCTGCATTGCAATGTTGAATGTTTCTGGTGATGCCCTAAGGAACGATTCTTAATTGCTTTCTCATGTGCATTAGTTCTCATGCCTAGTGTCTGAGTCTATTCTGCATCTGCATTGAAAGCCCCTAAATTGTCTCCTTGAGCGAGTTTTAGATCTAACAAGGAGCTCTTAGCCTTACTCATTGTTGTCTTGCAGGTGACTTCATGGGCACTCCTCCCATCAAGCCATATCTTGACCCATCCAATGATGAGGCAAGCCTTCTTCTAGGTGCTAATTTCGCCTCAGCTGGAGCTGGCATTCTCAACACAACGGGACGTTTGTTTGTGAGTGCTTTCCAGGCATATTTTTAAGCCACTTGGGTGGCATATCTGTGCTGCAATTTTGTACGAAGCTTTCAAAAACTCTGCTGATAGTAATCAGACCTGCAACTGAATACATTTCAGTGAGGCAATTGTGCATCATATCTTGTTCCGGTCCTTGCTGTCATTCTGGGGACTAACCACATGGTGCTATCTATGTTTGGACTTGCAGTTGACGGTGCTGACTGTTCAACAGCAGTATGCCCTTTTCCAAGAGTATAAGCAGAAGATTGCTGGTTACATAGGGGAAGCTGCAGCCCAACAGCTAGTTGCCGGTGCCCTCTACTCTGTCACTTTTGGGGGCAATGACTACATCAACAACTACCTCATGCCCACTGCCAGATCTAACAAACAGTACACTCTGCCACAGTACCAAGACTTGCTCATCTCCACCTACAAGGGCCAGCTGACTGTAAGTGTTTTCTTAGCATTCTGTACATATTACTCACATCTTTCTCGATCTTAGGTACCAAGAGGGTTAAGTACATGCACCTATCGGGTTCGTGTAAACCTGTTTTGAGATGCTAACCAACAACAGTCCCATGATCTTGTCGTGAGCAGGATCTCTACAACCTGGGTGCCCGGAAGTTTTCCATCTCCTCTCTAGGTCCTCTGGGCTGCATTCCTTCCCAGCTCAATATGAAGAGTAAGGATGGCACCTGCATTGAATCTTTGCAGCAGCTATCAGTCAACTTCAATGCCGCCCTCAAGGCCATGACAGAAGAGCTCAATGCACAATTGCCAGACGCCACATACGTGTATGTCAACAGCTTCTCTATAGTGATGGATTACATCACTAATCCGACTGCCTATGGTAAGACTGAACCGTCTTGTAGGCCTTGAATTTGTCAGGTGTTGCTTCCTCTGTCACTTCCATCTTGTATGAGTTTCTTGTGACTACGCTAGGGCTAATGATGGGCACATTGTCTGCAATCAATCAGTCGACCAACAAAGAGTGGATTGTCCGCCTTGACGTGTGTTTGCTGTGTGTGTGCGAAGGGTACGAAGTATCGAATATGGCATGCTGCGGCCAGGGCAAGTACAATGGCTTCCTCATTTGCAACCGCTTCTCGAACCTCTGCGCGGACCGCACCAAGTATGTCTTCTGGGATCCATTCCATCCAACCGAGAAGACCAACCGCCTCATCACCAACCGCATCCTCAATGGACCCAAATCAGACATCAGCCCTGTTAACATTCGACAGCTCCTGGGCATCTAAAACCCCAACTGCGATCATCAAAACTTCATACGGCTACAGCGACCCTAAAACATCATCATCATCATCATCATGATCATTTCTCTGCTAATTGCATCGGTTATGATGACCCCATTTCATCCATCCTTGTCCTCCATAGTGCCATTCTTTAGATATTCTTGGTAACTGGTGCCAATAAGTGCACCTATCCCAACTGTTACTCACTCCATCGGTCTTTGTGTAAGTTGTAGAGTGTCTGCAATGCTAAGCTCGAGCAGAAGAGGAGATTGGATGCTTAATATGCTAGATTCTCAACCGCCTGTGTATTTATGCACGTTGCTATTTATTCAGACCCCTAGAATCGAATTGGATAGAATGGTTGCAAGTCGCATTAGACGAATAAAATTCTCGTGTTTGTGATGAGATATCAAATTAGTGCAAAGCATAATACCAAATCTGGTTGTCAAATCCAACCGATACAAATTGGACGAATGAGATACATACATACCTACATACACACATATACATATATATATACATATACACAAATGCGATGAATGAGAGTGTATCTCGGGTTAAAAAAAATGAAGCCCTTATTTCTTTTTGGTGAATTATGTACTTATTGATAAGCATTATTGTGATTTCTTATAACTTAATTAGGTGCGTTCTAGTTTGGTTATTTTGGTTTGTGGGGAAAAGCTTTTATCTCACATTGAAAAAAATTGGATTTTTCTCATGTTTAGTTGGATTCAAAGGCAATCTGTTGTTTCATACCTTGCCTTGGCTCTTCTTTCTTGAAGAAATGCTCAAAATATATGCATTGTATATGCTTGTTCTTGCATATGCGTAAGCCAATTGAACGAGGGAGGATATAATACTTAGAAACCCTTCATACAATCTAAGGTTAAAAAAAATGAAGCCTTTATTTCTTTTTGGTGAATCATGTGCTTAATGATAAGCTTTATTGTGATTTCTTATAACTTAATTAGGTGCATTCTAGTTTGGTTATTTTGGTTTGTGGGGAAAAGCTTTTATCTCACATTGAAAAAAATTGAATTCTCATGTTTAGTTGGATTTAAAGGCAATTTGTTATTTCATACCTTGTCTTGGCTCTTCTCTCTTGAAGAAATGCTCCTTGATGTCCCTTTGTATCTTCAAATGGTGTTGAAAGTGGAGACATGAGGCATTGTTGTTGCTTTGGGCAAAGTTTTGTATGTGGCTCCTCTCTTAAAATCCTTAAGGGGAGAGGGGAGCTTGCATTCTTGAGGTAAGAAAGGATGAATCCCTAGAAGTGTTGGACATTCATGATAAGAGGGGGGCCTTGATTTTGTGTGTTAAGTGCGATTCCCTAATTTGGATGTTGAGCAACCAAAATAATGAAGGGTTGGCCTCTTATGTAGGATGGATTTCTTCTTAGACATGAAATTTCATGTTCTTAGGATTTGTGAAAATTTCTTGATCATTTTTGTGCCTTTCGCACTTGCATGCATCCAATGTAGGTGTTGCGAAGCTTATTCTTGAAGTAGTAGTAAAGAGGTTTCCCAATCAATGTTGATTATTGACAATGCTCAACACTCTTTATTAGTAATGGCTAAAGCTATGTCTCTTAGGATCAAACAGATTATTGCTTGATTAGTTCACAAGAATCAATCGGTTTTGTTCAAGGGAGAAATATAAATGATGCAATTTAGAATAGTGTTTGGGATAGATTATGCTATGGCTACCAAGGAAGATTTCTTGATCATTTTTATGCCTTTCGCACTTGCATGCATTCAATGTAGGTGTTGCGAAGCTTATTCTTGAAGTAGTAGTAAGGAGGTTTCCCAAATCAATGTTGATTGTTGACAATGCTCAACACTCTTTATTAGTAATGGCTAAAGCCATGTCTCTTAGAATCAAATGGATTATTGCTTGATTAGTTCACAAGAATCAATTGGTTTTGTTTAAGGGAGAAATATACACGATGCAATTTTGAATAGTGTTTGGTATAGATTATGCTATGGCTACCAAGGAAGAGTACATCCTTCTTAATGTAGACTTTGAAAAGGCATATGCCAGACTTTACTAGAAATTTAGTAAGTTTGTGCTTGAAAATTTTGGTTTTGGTTCTATGTTCTACAAATTAGCAAGGACACTCTTTGCTAATGCTTATGCAATCACCTCAATAAATGGGTATACCTTAGGTAAATGTGAATTGAAGAAGATAAGATAGGGGTGTCCTCTTGCACCCCTTCTTTTCACCATGTTCACACACACCCTTTGTTGTGCAACATTGATCATTGCATTAGGTGGGGATGTATTAAATGTTTGTCTTTGGGCAATATCTTTGTACTTATATCAAATATTATTAGATTTGAGTCTAATTTAAATTATAATTCCTCTCTTGTGGACAGTCTTGATTATGGTTGCACTCTCTTGGATTTATGAGATCAACAAGGATAGCATCATTTGGATTCTAGGATTCCCTATTCGGATTGGTATCTCTAGGAAGCAATGCTTTGAGTGATATATGGAGATGCTCTCCAAAATTAAATGTAAGATGGGGTTTACTTTTGGTCTTCTTAGAAGGCTAATTTTGTTGAAATCAATTCTCTCCCTTAATGGTTTTCAATGCAATGATTTTCTTCTTAACACATTATTGATGAAATAAAGCTCGCAACATTATGTAGGAATTGTTATGGAATTATGGAGATGGTGATCGTTGGCCTAAAATTTCATCGAATCAAATGTCTTTGCCAATCTCTAATGGTAGAGTGAGATAATAGCCTCTTAGGGAGAAAGTTGGGACTAGACTTTTTGGCAATGAAGAATATGCTTAAGGGGTAGCCTTGGTCTACTAACTTGGCATATTGTCTTTGATAAGGTTTGACCACACTATAAATGGATTGACATTATCTTCAATGGTTTAAGTAATATCAAGATTAAACAGTTACATGCTTCTTAGCAAGGTTGGTTAATGGATGGAAAGAAATTGTTCCTAATCTTCACTAGCAAGGTCTTGATAGAAATAAAAGTGATCCTTCCCTCTACTTTAGTATTTGGCTGAATGACTAACCTTTTTCAATAACTTTATTTCTTATGCTATTGATGCTAGACTCTATCACAAGCTCCTTGTTAAAGGTGTTGCCCATTGGATGGGAATTTTGGATGTTGGTGGCAAATATCTATTCTTTCCACTGATTAGGCCACTCATCAAAGTTTAGCATAGTTTGATTTGAATGAGGAGAAAGATGCATGGGTTAAATTAGTTCTCTCTAACTAGTTGACTTGGTTCTTGGTCTCTAGAAGAAAAAACCATGCTTATAAATTGGTCGAATTGTTGGGGGGTAAAGGCGCCTCTGTCTAGTCGCACATGTATTACTACACCGAGACAGTATCGGCCATTGCACACTGCAGGTGGCAGCGGGCGTCCGTCACTGTCACTTTATTCTTTATTCTTTTAGTGATAGTTTGAATAAAGGAAGGCCCGGTCACACATTGTGACTTTTGGAGTTTCCATTTGTGTCTCTCTCTCTTCTTGCTCTTGCTCTCCGCCATAGCTCACTTTCAAGCAAGCTTCGATCCTTCTCACCTTTCAACTGGTATCGGAGCTTTGGATTAGAGCTTGATCATGGAGCTTGGCCTCGTATTACTTCAACCCGGTTTGAAGACCTAGAGCTTGGAGCTTCAACGCCAGCCATGGCTTCTTCCCCCCGAGGTAAGATTTCATCTCCCATCTCTCCCCGGCCCTCATAGCCTCTTTGCAGGTGTTCCTTGGCTTCATTGGGCACCTTGTATGCCCCCATTTGCCCCCTTATCCTCAGTATAATCAATAGGCTCCACAATTAGCTCATTTTTTTTTTTTTGGCGCATGTTTCAAAATCTGGCTCAAAAATCCCATTTTTTCTCATATCTCGGGCATCCGGAACCCTATTTAGACAAGGTAAGAGTCTAACTTGGGGTTTTTGCATGCTCCAGATGCGATGCCAATGTCAGATTTGTCAAATTTTGATCACAACATTTTTTGCAACAAATTTGAATTGATTTACAACAAGAAAATGTCATGCTCTTAGCTTATGTGATGCTCATGAGGCTTGGTATTTGATACCCAAATACTTTAGGGATGTTTGCCCAATGTTTTGAGATGCTTTGGGACTTGGTTTGAGCTTCCATAGCTCAATTTATATAGGGATTTACTGATGCACATTGTTTGGATAGCAAGGTTTTATCAAGGAGGGCTTATGCATAATGCTCTTTGCTGACATTCGGGTGTCCTGTTGGATGTATTGATGCTTGGTCATCATGGTTTATGCCCAAATATGCTATTTGAGAGCTATTGAGCCTTGATTTGGATGCAGACACTTCATTGTTGGTTGGGATTTATGCTACCTTGGTTGACAGGATATTTAACCTCTAGTTTGGTTATGCCTATTGGTTTTGGGCTATGTCTTTGGGATATGCAATGAAGTATTGACCTTCGGGATACGACATCGAGTTTGTCTTTGGTTCCGGATCTTCATTTGAGCTTGAGCTCGGCTTTGGAATGCATTTGATGCATACGGCTTTTGTACTAGTGGGAGCATCGTAGGATGCTTAACAGACATTGAGTAGGTGGTTTATGCTATTGAGCTTTGAGTCTTCTGAGATTGGGATCTTATTCACTTCGATGTTACATGGTTGATATGTCGTGGTCTGCATACATGTAGTTGGGTTGATTTTGGTTTCGCACTCCCTGAGCATACACCTCTTTGTGTCAGGTCTTGCTAGTGTTGTGTATACTTTGCCCTATTGCACAACGGGTGTACCGGCTTACTGACAGATTCGTTTGACATGCTTGTATGTTTGCTCGATGTCTGTATGACTGTCATATGCTGATTTATACCCGCTTGATGCTAGTTATGGTTTGATAGTCAGTGGTTGACTTGGTGCATTGATTTTGCCTATAGTTTGCTCTCATTGTACCTGGCTGTAATTTATTACATCAAGCAATTATGTATGGATTGATGTGGATTCTTCATGCTGAATCATCCTGATTTTATGTACTTTTGATGGTACTTGGTGGGCAGCATCATTAGTTATTAGTTCATGGTCATTTTGCCTTGGTTTTGGTGGTATTTTTGGCTGTTTACGACAGAAAATAACAAGCAACTTTGAATTGTCTGCACTGTTTTGGACTGCATTATGGGTTCTTCTTCCACTGATAGTGCTATCTTCAACATCACTAAGCTCAATAGTACAAATTATGCCTATTGGAAGAGCCAAGTTTGGCAGGTATTGGTGCAAAAATAGTAGATAAAGCCACTAAGGATGCATGGCAAGCAACCTGAAACTATGACTGATGATGAATGGGATGAGCTTGATGAGTTATACAAGTCCACCCTCATCTTGTCTCTCACTGAACAAGTGTATTACAATGTGGTTGAGGAAGCACAAAGTGCTTGGCAGGTTTGGGATAAAATTAAGAACCTCTATGAGAAGAAAAGTCTAGCAGGTTAGATGTATTGGCTGAAGCAGCTTACGGACCTGCGCATGAAGGAGAATATGACAATGTCTACTCATTTGAGTTAGTCCCATGTTATTCTCAAGAACTTGACTTCGCAGGGTATTACCTTTAATGATGAGGTTACTCCATTGTTTAATATTAGGACTCTAAGTGAGTCATGGGATGTATTCCTCACTACCTTATGTGCTCATGCTACTATTTTGAACTTGCTTGATGTAGAGAGCGCTCTTCTGCAGGAAGAGATTAACCGTAAGAACTTGGATGCCTCTCGTGTGTTGCATGCTTTGACTGTTAGAGACATAGATGGTAATGGCAAGAATGACCGTGGGAATGGCCGTGGCAGAGACTCGCAAAAGTCTAGGTCTAAGTCACGTGGTAAGTCGCGCAGCAAGTCTTGGGAGAAATGCTAATGTGACATGTCATCATTATGGCAAAAAGGGTCATATACGCCCATAGTGTCATGAGTTGCGCAATGAGAAGCGCAAAGAGAAGGGGACAGACAAAGTACGGGAAAAGTCCTCTGATCGCAGCATTATGCCTACAAAATTTAGTGTGAAAATTGAGGAGATAAATGTCATGCAAACTGATGACTTTGATGAGGAGTACATAGTTCTTGTGATGCTACGTCGTTGACCGATGTACACTCTATGTATGCGCAGTGTTGGCTTTTGGATTCTGGTGCTTCATTCATGTTACACCATGCCATGAGTGGTTCCACTCCTACCACACTGTCTGTGGTTCAGTTTGCTTGGGTGATGATAAGTCACTTGCTATTGTTGGCATTGGGGATGCACGGCTGCAATTCTCTACTGACAGTACTTTTCTGTTACAGGATGTACGTCATCTACCTGTATTTACACGCAGTCTTATGTCTACATGGCACCTTGATGATGCTGGGTTTCATGTTTCATTTGGGGATTCTGCCTGGAAGATCACTCGTGGTAGACTTGTGCTTGCTAGAGGTGCCAAAGCTAGTAGTCTCTATCCTCTTGTAGTTGATGGGTCTTCTATTGACCATGTTTTGTCAGTGGGTTCCATCCTACGTGTATCTCTTTGGCATGCCCGTTTGGACCAGATTTCCTTGAAGGGAATGAAAATGCTTTCTGATTTTTGTAGTACTTACCGCCCCTTGACTACTCATGTTTTGATTTATATGAGCATTGTCTTTATGGTAGACAGACTAGGAATACATATAAGAAGTCAGGTAGGACATGCATGAGTGAGCCCTTAGCATTGGTACATTCGAATATCTATGGGCCCATGCCCTGTCAGTCTATGGGTGGTGCAAAGTATTTTGTGACGTTCATTCACGATTTTTCGTGTAAAGTCTAGGCTTACCCCATGATGTCTTGGTTGTATTTCAGAGATGGCTTGCATTTGCTGAAAACTAGAGTGGGCATAGGCTGAAATGTCTTAGGACTGACAATGGGAGAGAATATGTGTCACGTGCTTTTGAGCAACTATGTGACGAGAGGGGTATTAAGCGTCAATTGACCACCCCCTATACCCCACCATAATGGTTTGGTTGAGCGGATGAATAGAACCATCGAGGAGCGTGTACGCAATATGCTTAGCCATGCATGCTTACCACAGAGCTTCTGGGTGGAGGCATTCAATATAGCTGTGCATGTCATAAATAGATCACCTTCTAGTGGTTTGGATTTCCAGGTTGCAGAGGAGGTATGGACTGGGAAACCTTCATCCTATGCGCATCTACGTGTCTTTGGATGTGAGGCATTCTGCCATGTACCCAAAGACAAGCATACTAAGTTAGATCCTAAGAGTGTCAAATGCATTTTCCTTGGTTATGGGGATGCATGCGAGATGGGTTACCGCCTCTGGGATCAGCAAGCGCGGAAAGTCATTTGTAGCCATGATGTAGCCTTCCATGAAGACAAGATGTATAGGTAAGCGTGAGAAGGTGGTAGAGATACATAGGGTTATATTCCAAGAGGAGCCACATGCTCTTGCTGCATAGCCAGTTGGACAGCTTGCAACAATATTTCGTACACATGGCCAGGGTGTTGGACCAACCGCTGCAGAGCTTGCCGTGAGATGGTCTAATAGAGATAGATGTCCACCTGATAGATTTGAGCCCTCAATGCATTATGTCTTGGTTACCGATGCAAGAGAGCCTCTCACCTATGATGAGGCTATGCGCAGGGGTGACAGTCACTCCTAGGAGAGGGCTATGTGTTGGGGGTAAAGGCGCCTCCACCTAGCCACCCGTGTATTACTACATTGACAATACTCACCACTGTACACTGCAAGTGGCGAGCGCCTGTCACAGTCACTTATTCTTTATTCTTTTAGTGAGAGTTTGAATAAAGGAAGGCCCGGCTGCACATTATAGTTTGGATTTCCCAGTTTTGAGTCTCTCTCTCTCTCTCTCTCTCTATCTCTTGCCTCTTGCTTTCCATCCACCATAGCTCTCACTGCCAAGCTTCTTCCTCCTGGGTTCCACTTTCCTTTCAATTGGTATCAGAGCAAAGGCATTGGAGATTGCCCGACATTCTCTTCAGTCCGGATTTGAAGAGCTTCAACCTGAGCTTCAATGGTAGCCATGGCACCTTCATTTGTAGGTATGTTTTGATCTCCCGCCTCCTCTCCGAGCTTCCGAACCTTCATCGGCTTCTTCTCGGGCTACATTGGAGTCCCCTTGACATTGCCAAGTGCCCCCGAGGGTTGTTGAAGACCCCCCAATCCCTAGGAACTGTTATAGAATCCGAGATACATGCTCGACTTTCTTATATACTTAAAAATATATATGGCGAATATTATGCTGGCACAGAGGGAGAATAGATGAGAGAAAAGAAAGATGTAGAGAAATTGGCAACACACTAGGGATTGGAAGATGGGCCAGTCCCCCCCTTGTGGAGTTATATTATTGAAAAGAAGCAAGCTCCTCCGTTAGACATAAGCCAGTTCTTACTTGTAGATCTTGGAAACAAGATCACGGTTCTTTGCACGATATACAAGCGGCTAACACTTGCACAACTTGAAAGTTGGCACCTTTTGATCCATCTTGAATCTCATTCTCTCCTACACAATATGTGTAGGGCTCTCCTCTTGGCGCTTGATTTCAACAGAGCTTCCACATCACTTGCACCTTCTCTTCTCCTCTTGAAACTTGATTTCAGCAGAGCTTCCGCAACACTTGATTTCAGTAGGGCTTCCGTAGCACTTGATTTCAGCAGGGCTTTTGTAGCACTTGCACCTTCTCTTCTCCTCTTTGATACATGCAAAGTGTTGCTTTCTTCACCTCTCTCCTATACCCAAGGAGAGCCTCCTCTTTTATAGGCTTTCGAGAGCTTCTCTTCTTGGAGAGAGAGTTGAGTTGATCTTCATGCAAGATGCAGTTGTTCCACTCTGCAGCACTAATTTTGAGATATCTCTTTGTGCATTGTTTGGATGAAAAAATGTCCAACACAAAAGTTGTAGATCTCATTGTTTTCGATAAGCCACGCGACCCGTTTTTAGAGATCTTTTTTTTATTGTCAGATATTTTAAAAATAGTTTTTTCAAAAAATAGCTTTTTAAAATGTACTCTTAACTTGTGGTCCATGCAACCAACTTGAGTCATAGATAAGGAGAGTTCATTAGATTGCCTTGGGCCTCAACCTTAAGATTGAATTCCACACAAAAGCTTGTGTCATTTTAGACCTTAGAAAGAGAAAATCACTTCTCTCCTCACTTCCAGAGGATCACATCTCTCATCTTTCTTAGTGAGAGAATTCCCTCTCTCGTTTTTCTTAATGAAAGAAAAGACCTTGAACCTTGACTTGTAGGGGAGAGGATGACCCCAAATGAATGCAATGCTCATTACACACAAGTAAACATTCCCAGGCGTCCCTGGATGCACACATAAATACATATACACAATGCTAATGCATTTCCTCTTCTTAGAACTCAATCCATCTTCATTTATGTGTAACTCCTTGCTTCTTGTGTACACTCTTACACTTGGTAGACACTTCTTTTTCCCTTCATAATTTGTACTACCCATACCAGATATCCTCATCACAGTGCTCTGATCACCCCATTAAGTGATGCACTAGGAATACTGGTCTCGAAATAGTCTCACGGCCATGCTAGATCATCATCAACACTTAAAGAAAAGCGAGTCATTAATTCATTGACATGAATTTATTAAATAGAGAATGCGTAATAAGCAATCAATTCAGTGATAGGGACAACCAGCGCAATTTTTGCCGCATTTTTAGGGGGTTGGGTTGCTCTGCTCCCCGGCATTTCCCTGCTCCTCCTCGGCTTCCCCGCACTCTTGGTAACCCTTAATTTGTTGACATGAATTTATTAAATAGAGAATGTGTAATAAGCAATCAATTTAGTGATAGGAACAACCAACACAATTTTCAATGCATTTTTAGGGGGCTGGGCTGATCTGCTCCCCGACATTTTCTTGCTTCTCCTCGGCTTCCTTGCACTTTTGGCAACCCTCCCGAGCATTGCTTGACTCCTCGGCATTAGTGCTTGACTCCCGGTGATCGATTTGAGTGCTTTCCCTTTCAGCCCTTTGCTGTATACACAGTCCTAGGATTGTCAAAACAGGGCACACTTGACATTTACTGTTTGATGCTTCTTGGCATTGCCCGTTTGATGCTTATTGATGCCTGGTGATGCCCGGATGTTATGGGATGCTATGTCTATGCTTTGGGACTGATTTGGAGAAGATTTGAGCACTGTTTGAGCTTCATTTAATAGTAAATTGCTTGTTATAATACAGTGGGTTGAAGCTCATTTACTTGGTGTATGCATTGGTTCATGCATACAAGGTGCCCACTGGAGGTTTGAATGATTATACCGGTGTATTTGGAGGCTGCCAAATGCTTCTTCTTGGTTCCCTAATGCTTTTGAGCTTGGATTAGGCTCTGACTTGGTCGTTCTTCACTGGCATTTGGCTTCAGTCGACATGCTTTGAACCGATCTATGCCTATTGTCACTGCCTGACATTTAGGCTTCTTGCATTTATGCTTTGGTCAGATATGGATGCCACTTGGTTTGCCCATACTTGACAATTACTTGGACCTTCATCTTCAGATGTATTTGAACATTTTGGATCTACTGGGCATTACATTTGGTTGTCAGTTACATGTTTTTTAATCCTTTCAGGCTTATGCTTCACGGATCTGAGATAGCTTGGGATTTATGCTCCGGATGTACCCTACTGGGATTTGGCATGTTTGATGCTATGTATTTGATGTACTAGAGTGTTGTTTTCTCTCTTTTCATCTAACTCTACTTCCAGTGGGAGCTGCTTGGTATATTTAGATGTACACAGAGTCTTATTTACACTTGAGCTTGAGCTTGTGGGACAGTTACATGCATTTGCTCTCTTGAGAGCTTTATGTCTGCAGTTAGTCTGTAGTGGGATGATTTGATATCCCTATTGGGGCAAGCACCTATCTCTGTCATCAGGTTTGCCAGTTTTGTATGCATCTTGGATGGTTATGTATTAAGCTTCTTGCTCTATCAGTTGTGCTTGTGCTTGGTCTCTTCTCTTACCCCAAGACCCATTACATGCATGACTTCTGGACCTATGAGATGTATCTTGCCTAATAGGTTATTGGTTTGACAGTTCTTGGTACCTTCTTGCCCCTGGAAACTCACTGTTGGATGTATCTTGCTACCTGGCAGTTGCAATGACATATCTATCAGTGATTGCTTCATTTTGGGTCAGTTTCACATACTGTTGCCATTTATTACAACAAGCTAAAATATGCAGATTTTGAGAACTTCTATGAGGGTAATGCTTACTATTTTATGTTATCTTGGTCATATTTGGTGGACATGTGCTTCTCTTGGTGATATCCACTCTTTCAGCCAATTTTAGTAGTGGTTTTAGTGCATTTTCTGATAATTACAGCAACCTGTAATTTCACTTTTTTGCTTTGATTTGGGACAGTATGGCTGGTCATCTGAAAGACACAACTCTCTTTAACATTTCCAAGTTGGATGGTACCAACTATGGGTATTGGAAGTCCCAAATATGGTAGGTTTTGGTGCAGAAGTTGTAGATTAAACCCTTGGGTTTCAAGGGTGTCAAACTTGAGGATATGGATGATGATGTTTGGATGGAAGTTGATGAGCTATGCAAGTCTACCATTATTTTGTCACTCTCAAAAGAGGTCCATCATAATGTTATTGAAGATGAGAATCAGAGTGCATGGGGTTTATGGGAGAAGATTCAGGAGCTCTATGCATAGTAGAGTCCTGCGTCACAGATGTATTGGCTGAAGTAGTTAATGGACCTTCGCATGAAGGAGGGGACCTCCCTTTCATCTCATTTCAGTCAGTTTTACGCTATCATGAAGAGTTTGTTGCCACTTGCGCATGTTTTTTCTGCTTGGCACCTTGCATGAATCATGGGATGTCTTTCGTACTGCCATATGCACGAACAAGCTTGATGGGCTGAAAATCAAAGATGTTGAAAGTGCTTTATCGACTGAGGAAATCAACAAGAGAAATAATGATGCTTCCAGCTCTTCACATACATTGACCGTTAGAGGTGGCAGACATGGCAGGCACGATAATGATCATAAGGGCAGGGACTCTCAGAAGTCTAGGTCCAAGTCACGTGGGTAAGTCCCGTGGACGGAAGTCTGATCTTACCTGTCATTATTGTAGGAAAGCAGGACATATTAGGCCACAGTGCCATAAAATGCGCGATGATAAGTGCAAGGAAAAGGGGAAAGAAAAAGTGTAGAAAAAGTCTTCTGAGAGCGCAATATTGTACCTGCAAAGTCTAGTGTGAAGATAGAAGAGGTTAATGTCATGCATGCCACTGATTTAGATGATGATTACATACTTGCAACTTCTTCATGCGATGCCTTACAGACTTCTGAGATATATTTTATGTATGCGTAGTGCTGGCTCTTGGATTTGTATGCATCCTTTCATGTGACACCCTGTAGAGATTGGTTTCATACCCATCGTACCATGTCTGGTTCTGTGTGTCTTGGTGATGACATGTCTCTTGACATTGTGGGCATTGGAGATGTTAGGTTGCAGTTTCCTTCTGGCAGCTCTTTTGTTTTGCATGATGTACGCCATGTACCTGCGCTGACTCGCAGCCTTATTTCAGTTGGACAGCTTGATGATGTAGGGTATAGTCTACTCTGCATGGAAGATTACTCGTGGCATGCTTGTGCTTGCAAGAGGTGCCAAGTCTGGCAACCTCTATCCCTTACTTGTATTTGGAGCTACATTGGATCATGTTTTGTCTGTGGGTTCTAATCCCCATGTATCCCTTTGGCATGATCGTTTGGGGCATATGTCTCTTAAAGGAATAAAAATGCTTCGTACTTTGCAGTATCTTCCGCCTTTCGACTCTTCGCATTTTGATTCTTGTCATCATTGTTTGTATGGCAGACAGCTAAAAATATGCATAAAAAGTTTGGTAAGAAATGCATGGGTGAGCCCTTGGCTCTTGTGCACTCAGATGTATGTGGGCCCATGCCCTGTCATTTGTTACTTTCATAGATGATTACTCACGTAAGGTTTGGGCTTATCCCATAAAGAGAAAATCTGATGTCTTAGACACATTTCAATGTTGGCTTACATTGGCAGAGAACTAGTTCGGTAAAAGGTTGAAATGCCTAAGGTCAGATAATGGAGGTGAGTATGCATCACATGCTTTTGAGTAGTTTTGTGATGAGCGGGGTATTAAGCGTCAGTTGTCTGCCCCTTACACCCCACTGTAGAATGGTATGGCTGAACGCATGAATAGGACCATTCAGGAAAGGGTCCGTAGCATGCTTAGCCAGGCTAGCTTACCGCAACACTTTTGGGCTGAGGCAGTTATTACTGTAGTGTATCTCATTAACAGGTCACCTAGTAGTGGCATTGACTTTCAGGTTGTAGAGGAGCTATGGGCAAGCAAGCCCCCCTCTTATGATCATTTGTGTGTCTTTGGATGTGAGGCATTTTTCCATGTGCCCAAGAACAAACGCAATAAGCTGGATCCTAAAAGTGTCAAATGAATTTTCATTGGCTATGGAGATGCAGGAGAGATGGGTTACCATCTATGGGTTACCATCTATGGGATCTGCAGGCTATGGAGATGCATATGTATCCTGAGAAAGTGGTGAGGTATGCAGAGTTATCTTTTAGGAGGAGCCACCTGCTTCCATTCAGCCCACTCCACGGCCAGCTAGACAGCACGCAGCATCACCTGATGCTCATGGCCCAGATGCTAGACATATTGATGTTAGACAGGATGTTGGTCATGCAACAGAGCCTGGATTGAGATGTTCTACTAGAGATAGATGACCTCCTGATCTTTTTGCGCCCTCTATGGATTATGTATTGGTTATAGATGCAAGAGAGCCTCTCACTTATGATGAGGCTATGTGCAAGGGTGATTGTCACTCTTGGAAGAGGGCTATGCAGTCTGAACTTGACTCATTGCATAAGAATCAGACTTGGGATTTGGTTTCCTTTCCTCAGGGTAAGAAGGCTTTGCCATGCAAGTGGGTGTACAAGCTGAAAATTACCCGTGGACACCCCAAGCCAGCATACAAGGCTTGATTGGTTGCTAAGGATTTTAAGCAGGAGCATGGTGTTGACTTTGATGAAGTCTTTTCTCCAGTGGTCAAGATGACCACCCTACACTTAGTCTTGGCCTTGGTTGCACAACTTGACATGGACTTGTACCTGATAGATGCCAAGATGACATTTCTACATGGGGACTTGCATGATGAGATTTACATGGAGCAGCCTAAGGGCATTGCAGACGCTGGTAGGGAACACCTAGTGTGCAAGCTAAAGAAGAGTTTATATGGGTTGAAGAAGGCATCTAGGAATGGTATCATAAGTTTGATGCATTCATGCAGTCATAGGGCTACTACTATAGTGCTATGGATCTGTGCTTGTACACGAAGAAATCCCATGACGGTTCTTTATTGATTTTGGTACTCTATGTGGATGATATGCTTTTAGCAGGGACAGCTCATGAGGAGCTAGATGCTCTTAAGGCTCAGCTCAAGAAGAGCTCTGAGATGAAAGATCTGGGGCATGCCTATCATATACTTGATTATGCGCAATCGATCTTAGGGACTACTCTATCTGTCACAGAGAGAGTACATGTATAAAGTCCTTGAGTGCTTCCGCATGCAGGATGTTAAGCCTATTGGTTGTCCATTACCTTCTCATGTGAAGGTTTCACAGGTTGATTGTCCACAGACAGATGAGCAAAGGGCCGAGATGGCCAAGATTCCCTATGCATCAGTCGTGGGCAGTCTTATGTATGCCATGATAGCCACCCATCCAGATATAGCCTTTGCAGTTGGGATTGTGGCATGTTATATAGCTACACTTGGCAAGAAACATTGGAATGACATAAAGGGTATTATGAGGTACGTGAAGGGCACAACATATATGTGCCTTTGCTATGGCAGCCAAGATATAGGAGTCATGGGGTACACTGAGTCTGATTATATAGGACATGCAGATAGTAAGGAAGTCCACTTCTGGCTATGTGTTCACTTATGCTGGAGGGGCTATCTCTTGGATGTCTAGGGCGCAGAAGTGTACGACTCTTTCTACTACAAAGGCCGAGTATATTGCAGCCACAAAGGCTTGCAAGGAGGCTATTTGGTTAGGCCGTTTGATTGAAGACCTTGGTATGACAGATGCTATGCCTAAACTGCATTCGGATTCTACGAGTGCCATTCAGTTGGCCAAGAATCCGCTAAGAATCCGGTCTTGCATGTGAAGATGAAACATATTGAGGTGAGGTATCACTTCATTCATGAGGTCATTGAGAACAGGTCTATTGACCTTGTCAAGATTCAGACTGAGAAGAACCCTGCAGACATGCTCATGAAAAGCCTCACTACCGAGCGCTTTATCTTCGTTAGGAGATTGATGGGCATTGGATGAGATGACGTCTTTTTTCTCATCCTGTTGTACATGTGTACATGTTATACTATCTTTTATTTTTTCTCTCTCACTAGGGCAAATTCACCTTTAAGTGGGAGGTTGTTGGGAGTAAAAGCACCTTCGCCTAGCCGCCCATGTATTACTACACTAGCAGTACTCGCCACTGCACACTGCAGGTGGTGAGCGCCCGTCATAGTCACTTATTCTTTATTCTTTTAGTGACAGTTTGAATAAAGGAAGGCCTGGCCACACATTGTGGTTGTTGGAGTTCCCACTTTTGAGTCTCTCTCTCTCTCTCTCTCTCTCTCTCTCTCTCTCTCTCTCTCTCTCTCTCTCGGCTCTTGCTCTCCATCCGCCATAGCTCTCACCGCCAAGCTTCTTCCTCCTGGGTTCCACTTCCCTTTTACTATGAAGTTTGAGATAGACTCCCTACACAAGAATATGACTTGGGATTTGGTTGCACTATCTCAGGGTAAGAAGGCTTTGCCATGCAAATGGGTGTACAAGCTGAAAAGTACCCTTGGAAACCCCAAGCCAAGCCAGCTTATAAGGCAAGACTTATCACTAAGGGTTTTAAACATGAGCATGTAGTTGACTTTGATGAAGTCTTTTCTCTTGTGGTCAAGATGACCACCCTACAATTGGTTTTGGCCTTAGTCATGTAGCTTGACTTGGACTTGTATCAGATGGATGTCAAGACTGCATTCTTGTATAGGGATTTGCATGATGAGATGATATACATGGAGTAGCCTAAGGGCTTTGCAGAACCTGGCAGGGAGCATCTAGTGTGCAAGTTGAAGAAAAGCCTTTATGGGTTTAAGCAGGCATCTAGGGAGTGGTATCATAAGTTTGATACCTTTATGAAGTCATAGGGCTACAACAACAGTGCTACGGATCCGTGTATTTACACGAAGAAAGCCCGTAATGGCTCATTGCTTATTTTGGTACTTTGTGTGGATGATATGCTGATAGCAAGGAAAGCTCATGATGAGCTGGATGCTCTTAAATCTTAGTTGAAGAAGAGCTTTGAGATGAAGGATTTGGGATAGGCCTCTCACATTCTTGGTATGCGCATTAAGCATGACAGGCATCAGGGACTACTCTACCTCTCACAGAGGGATTTTGTGCTTTTTGTGCTTGTTTGGATAACAATAGATGTGGATTAGGGAAGACTTCACATGTCTTGGAATGCTTATGCTTGTAATTGGTGCATAAAGCAAAGGAAAGTCACATACTTGATGCATGATGGAGGGGAGGAAACCCTAGAGTCTTTGCAAGGCTAATGTATGTGAAGGTTTGTTGCTGTAAACATAGGGAAATAGAGTAATGTTATTGTTACACATGATCTCTTATTGTTATGTGCTCATGGATGCCAGAAGATAAAGTGGATTGTTTTGAAATCTTCTTGTATGTGTGCTCTCCTGAAGATAAAAGCAAGGATTTGGAAAGGTTTATTAAAAGAGAGTTGTGGGGACTGGTTATAGCCTTGAGATGTGATAAATAGTATTTTATTGGGATACTATGTATTATAGAGACCGATTTCTTACTACTGATTGCTTACTACTATGTATTATAGAGACTGATTGCTTACTACTTCTTGGCATGATAACTAGTTATCCCACTCCTAACATTTCTATGCTTCAATGGATTACCTACATTAAGTCCTTGAATTTGAAGTTTCGACATATAGTAGGTAAATATAACCTAGTGGATCATATTATTTTGAGAGTGAGATATGAGGATGAAGAAGACATGTTGTAGATGATGAAGAAGTTGAAAGTGTAGGGATAGCATTTGACCATGTATATTATGTCCCTTTAGTGGGACTTTTTCAAAGGAATTTTGTGAGGGTGAATCAATGCAAATCAAGCAATATCACTTTGAAAAGATGGGAAGGGTGGACAGATTTAGAGTTTAAAAATATTAGAAGGAAAACATATGGATATTTATTAAAGAATGGTTTTCTATGGAAGCACCCAAAGCATAAAAGAGGTGCCTGAAGCCCCATTGTGAGTTGTATGTGATAGAGATACTCAATTACAAATAATGAAGGAGTTTCATGCAAGATTATGGGATGGTCAAGGAGTTTAGGTCACATTTGAGAAGATAAAAGAGAGAGATTGGTGAAAAAGGTATGTCTAGGGATGTCTTGTAGTTTGTGGAGACTTGCAATACTTTTAGATATGTTTTTCTGTAAGATACTATGATGGTTTATATCCTATTTATCCACTCTCTATATATCGCAAGTGGGTTGTGGACTTATTGATCATGCTTATAGGTTTATGGTAGATGAGGTACATTATACTTGCATAGGAAGATCTCACAAACTAAGTTGAAGGTTGAGCCTTGAGGACAAAGGCTACTAGCGTTGTATGCATATTTCTACAAGAAGATGTAATATACTGATATGGACATGTGGGAAAAGTAAATGTAGGTAGAGGAGATTTCAATGCTAATGAAGTTAAATATTTATTCTCTAGGATGGGGATTAAGCTTGCACTCAAATCAACATACAATCTTGAAGCAGATGGAAAGGGTGAAGGTGGTCTCCCACTAATTGTCAAGGCTTTAGCAAAAGCATGTAGAGGGAAGATTTGGGAGTGGCCAATGCTACTTTCATATGATTTGTGGGTTGATCAAACTACTCATAGTGTTGCTACATGTTATATGTCTATAAAGTTGATGCATGGATAGAAGCAGGTTATGCTGATAGAGAAAGTTGTAACTACATGGAATGTATTACCATGGGAAGAAGGAACGAGTAGAGAAGAGCTTCTTACTCTTTGAATTTGATAGTTAGAGAGAAGACATGAAGATAGAGAGATTATAGTGATGATGCTAAAGGAAGTGAGGTTAAAGAAAAACAAAGGTTTGATAAGAAGTATAGACTTTGTATAAGAGCCGTGGAAGAAGGAGATTGGGTGCTTGTATATGATAGTAGCATGGATAATTAGCATAGCATAATTAGGAGGTTTCAAAGAGATGGTTTAGACCTTACATTATGAGTCATGTATATAATAATGCTACCTATTCTCTTTGCAAGCTTGATGAGATGAAATTGAAGTTTCCTATAGCTGGAAAGCTATTCAAAAGAAGGGATTCTACCACATATGAAGAGGATGGGCATGACATTGAGACTACTCATGACAACATAGAAGAGGAAGATGAGGATGACAATGAAGATGAAGAAGATCATCTTGAGCCAGCTAAAGACTAAGAGATGTGGCACATACTAGAGGATGTGTAGGTTTAGAGGGGGTTGATGTTGTGTGATCAGAAGACCAGTGGAGGATATCATTGGAAAGGTCCATCTACACCAATGTTTCACTTGTATGTATATGAGACACTAATTGCCTATCTTCATGAATTGTTAAGCCAATTAGATAATGTGTTAGAGAGTCTTTGCCAATTTTCCAACATGCTAAGAAAAGTTGAAGGTTTTTTCATGCCTTAAACCTTAGTGCGCAAACCAAGATGCATAGTGTCTACCCTTAGACCAAAAGGGAACACTTTATGGGTGTGATAGGGACTATTTTGAAGTCTTCTTGTGTATATGTTGTCCAAAAGATAAAAGCAAGGATTGGCGAAGTTTCAATAGGATAATCTTGCTGTCATGTAGGGATTTTTGTATATATATTTGCTGTTATAGAACAAGACTCTTACACAAGGATTTTTGTATGTATATGGACTATTATAGAACATGACTACTCTAAGTACCGTTCTTGAAGTATAAAACCATTGTATGTTTCCTACTTAGAATTATAATCATGTATATGGCTTTCATTGATGTTAGACATATCCATGATGAAATAGGGACCCCATAACTGATATATATGCTGGTTATGATTCAGATTTATGAATCTTGAATGCTTTTATGAAATATAGTTTGCTTTTGAGCCCTATCTCTTGCCATGTCTTATAACTATCATTTCTTCTCTTCTCTTCATTACAAGTCTAAAACTTATTTCTCTCTATTCTAACCTCTATTTGCACGAGTCCCTTTGACTTTTGGCCATACATGGAGAATCCCTTGACAACACTCTCATTAGAATAATTTTGAGTATTTTTAATTATTAAATTTTTAGATTAGACTATTTACTTCACAATTATAACTTTAGGATGTTAGAAAATGATTTAGTCTATTTGTTGGTTCTCTTGCTAATTTGTATTTGTGAAAGATTTGATTGATGTGCACATGTGTGATGGATCTAGTAGAGATATGTATTTGGTGATTTTTACTTAGAAAATTATTCTTTATTTGATTAGTTTTCCAAAGAGGATGGCTACTATGTTGACTACTTGATTTAATTAAGTATCAAGTGTTTGCCAACTTTATATTTTATTTTTGTTTTGAATATTCATATTTACCTACCAATAATTGTTAAAAGAAATTAGAAATTACAATAGCCATTGCATGAAGATATCACTTTGTGCAAAGACTAATTGTAAAGGTTGCTTTGAGCAAGCTCTCTAATGTGTTTTCAATACATGCACAAAGGAGAGCCCTCTCTATGCATGGGAGAAAGATTGTACCTAGGCTTGTGTTGTGCTAACCTTTGCTTTTCATATTAAGTTTATCTTGCCTTAGTTTTCAATTTTGGGAGAGAGAGGGAGAGAGAGGGAGAGAGAGGGAGAGAGAGGGAGAGAGAGGGAGAGAGAGGGAGAGAGAGGGAGAGAGAGGGAGAGAGAGGGAGAGAGAGGGAGAGAGAGAGAGAGAGAGAGAGAGAGAGAGAGAGAGAGAGAGAGAGAGAGAGAGAGAGAGAGAGAGAGAGAGAGAGAGAGAGAGAGAGAGAGAGAGAGAGAGAGAGAGAGAGAGAGAGAGAGAGAGAGAGAGAGAGAGAGTGATTGCTACGTGCAAATTTTGCATTTGTTGTGTGTATTCACATTGCTAAAGTTGAGAAAATCTCTTGGGCTTCCAATTACTTGGTGTCTTGCACGAAGGCAAGCATTGTGAGAATAAATAGGTCTATAGTGCAAGCTACTATAGGTAGAAGCCACAATTGTGTTTCTCATGTTTTTGAATCCTCAATCCCACTTTTCAATTTATTCAATTGGTTTAAATTCATACTCTTCTCTTTTGGGTGATGGTGTCATGTCTATGCAGGTTGGAAATGGGCACCATAGTTTTATTTGGGAGATCTTAGATTATGTTCAAAAGCTGGCACTTCAAATAAAAAATCCCATATGTATAATGCTTGCTAAATAAGCTTATTACTTTGCAAGAAAATTGTGGATTTTATATGTCTGCTTGATGTATATTTTTCTCATCATCCCCCTTCCTAATTATCTTTTTAATAATCTATTTAATCCTCTTACAACTCATCGAAGTACTTATTCACATCCAAAATATTGAAAGCCTAATTCTTTCAAAAGATTCATGCTATGTGGACCTTTGCATTAATCCATCATTTCTGAAGTTGAAATTGCTATTCTTAGTTCCAAATATTTTTTGCAAGCTATAAATTCCATGTGAGGTAAACTTCTATGATCAAGAATCATTCTTTGTCAAAATCATCAAAGTGAAGCTCCCAAAACTTTCAAAAATTGTATTGCAATTTTAACTTCTACCCAAATTCTATTGGAAATTAGACTTCTAGCCAATCATCCTCATCCAATTTCACACAAAGTCCAAATTTTGAAGTCGCTATTCGCCAATTACTTCTCATCAACTAGTCTTATGAGTTTTCAAAATTTGAAGCTACTACCCATCAATTACTTCTCATTAACCAGTCTTATGGCTATTGAAATCCATGATTTGGGAATCCGATATATATATTTTGATCCTTCTTCACTAAGGTCTTGCAAGCATCTAATCATCTAAAGTTCTCATCATGATTGAAGTAGGACCAGCTGTTGACACTAAATAATTTCATGGTACAGCTTGATTATTACTCCAACCATGGATATATGAAATGATCTTTTAGCCATGTAACTAGAATAATAATGACATAATCAAATCCCATTTTAAAATTAAATTTCTTCTTTGAAGTGCATAAGTTTTGAACAAGAGTGAACCATCAACGAGTACAACTTCAAAAATAAATTTCTTCTTTGAAGTGCACAAGTTTTGAACTAGAGTGGAACATCAATTGAACCTAAGGATCATCTACTTTGCACCATCAGTGCTACTCTTGAAGCTCAAGCACTTCATAAGTACAAGGATAAGTGAAAAACTATTAAATTCTACACATGTGATGGCACTAAAGATGAAAGAAAAGTCATGACTTGGCCTAGTTAGTTTGAAGTTTATCGATGGAAGAAAAGTCATATCTTGGCCTAGTCAGTTTGAAGTTTATTGTGATAATGAAATTGACAAAGTCAAGTGCACCTTTCATCAATTCATTGTTGATAGAGCTTCTTCATGATGGAATGCCACTTGGAAAGGATAAAAAGTGAAAGGTACTCAAGTTTTAAACTAGCAAGTAACCTTTTAGTAGCTAACTTAAATATGAGAGACCAACCATCTATTGCTCCAACTCATCTCAGATTATCAAAAAGATTGACAATATGAGTCACCTAGCTTTATCTTTCATGGAGGGTGTGAAATGAGGGGAAGCAAGTGCCCCTCAGCTTTTGTAAGAGAAATGCAATGATAATTGAAAGTAATTTGGGAAACTTTACACTATAATCTTGAGGAGGATAACCTTTAGTTATTTAATTAGTACAAAATTGTATTCAACATATTTGTCTCTTCATTTCATCCTTGATATCTGTTCCTTAAAATAGTTTCATTTAGCAAAGCAAAGATGCGCAAACCATTCTTCCCTAACTATTGACAACAATTGTGAAAGGCAAAGTCAAAATTCATGTCAAAGCATAAGTGCCACATTTACTCTTTAAAGAATTATATTATTTTGGGCACTTTCATTACCTCATTGACACACTATATTTTATGAAATTTAAGCTCACTCCTATGCACATTGTTTTATTTTATCGTAGTCGTACTTGGCACACCCTCAATTATTGGATTGCATACATGAAAATGTAAACAATTAGTTTATGGCAATCATACTTGGCACACCCTCCATTATTGGATTGTATACATGAAAATGTAATTGTGTTGGTCTAGACATGCTATAATTAGGCTAAGCTAGAAGCATGCAAAAGAAAGGATGCCCAAAAGCCAAAGTGGATAAAGCATACGAAAAGTGGTGGAAACCCTAAAACACAAAAGGGGCATAAAACCCTAACCCAAATTCATATAGGGGGCCTAACCCTAACCTTAATTTTAGTCTATATAAAGGTGGGTGGTCTCAATTTCATCCATTTGGTACATCCATGTTGTGGAAGATGCTACTAAGAACTAAAGAGACACTAGCTTAAAGAACATTGTTATACCTTGCTAGCTACTTTACACCTCTAGATAGCTATGGTGAGCAATCATAAATAGAGCCCCTCTAGGATGCTTATAACCCTATGATACAGTTACATAACAGGCCCTAAAAGCTAAAAAACAAAAAAAGAAAGATGAAGTGTAATAGCTATAGAAGACCAAAAGGCTCATAAGGCATAATGGTCCAACACTACACTGATCCGTAATTTGAACCTCATCTTGCACATCCTTCAAAATATCTTTCAGCACATCTTCTTTTCCATAATCATTAATTACTTCACTTTGTTGCAACAACTAAGCTACATACTCATCACTAAGTCTTTTCACATCCAAAGCACTTTGTAGTTCCATGCACAATGATTTACATTGCTCTTCAATATCCACAACTCTACTAGCCAAAGCCTCTTTATCTAGCAATAAAGATTCTTGGGAAATTGACATAAAAGAACCTTGTAGAAAATCATATAGCCTGGAAATGACAACGTCCAACCTATCAACGACAAGCTGCCATACATCCTGAACTTCCTTGACCAACATCTACCTCATATCTTACAATTCAAACCTCATTACCACAAGTGTATCCACATCAACTTGAACATTTTGTAATATGTGCTCCTCCACATGAGATAACAACCAAAATCTTTCTTCCAAAAATCTATAATCAACTTGCAAAATTGCATGAGCATCTACAAACCCTTGCATTTAACCTTTAATCTTTAGTCCACTTTTCAAATAGTGCTACTGATAACTTGCATTTAGCAACCACTTGTTCTAACTCTTTCACCTATTGGTCATATTCAAGCTACTGATAAATTATTGGTTGGTTGCACTAGATCCTTTTCATTGGATTTACCATCCCTAACAACAACTTCCTCTTGGAAACTGTGATAATGAGTTTTCACAAAGATACTCCATGGTGAACTTCGGATGAAGAGACCTCATATACTCATACAATCTTGCTAACAAACATCTAGCCCTAGATTTTTGAAATAACTTTGGAGAGTTGGACACATGGATTTCTACCATTAATTTATCCAAGAGAAATCCAGCACAATTTAGTGTACCAACATTTTGTCATACCAAATGATACCATATTGTCTTGTGCTATGCTATCCATCTTGATGAAGAGAATGAAATGCTCCATAAACCATCGAAGACACAATTTTTGGCACACATTTGATTGCTTCAACACGTACACATTTCAAGGTCTAGAGGGATCCCCCAAAAGCTGCATGCATCTACTCAACAAAGAATTTCTAGCCAATCAGATTTTAGGTAATACAAACACTTGAGCTATTATTTTGGCAGTCAACTCAACTAAGCATACAAATTTTCCATCAGTTCGTGCTTCAACATGTCAAGTTGAATAGATGCACGCACATTGGAAGCCCATTGATGCCAAGATAATGTTGCATAATGATAGAGACTAAATTTCCACAACCATTCCTGGTTCACCAATGCATTCACATCCAAAAACAACTAAGCATTGAGAAAAGGGGTTACTATACTTGTTGTGGTCAGCATAATGTTGGCATTTTTGGATTTCTCACATTATGATTGTACAAATCTTTGCTTTCTAGCCTATTTTATTATAGATCTAATATACCTTATGTTGTCTCTCCAACATTTCTAGCTTCTTAGTTGATGACCTTTTGGTGTGAGTCATGGTACAAATGTAGTCGGGGTCCCACACACTTGCAATGATGATGGGGAAGAAGGCATATGAGATGTCAAGGATTCCATGTCCAGTTTTGATGCCAATGAAAGTGATAGTCCAACTGTTGTGTGTGAGAAGTCCTATCTTCATGATACAAATGTGACCCTTCACACATAAATGAATATTCCCTCCAAGAATATTCAAAAAATATTTTGCTATTTTGGTATTATTAAATTCACATATGAATAATATGGTTGCACCATTTTTTTTAATGGGAACCTGTTCATGATAGGATTCAAGACATTGCCCTTCAAATCTTCAAGCAAAAAGGTTCCTTGACATAAGTCCTCAAATTTTTTAAAAAGGACAAGCATATCTTAATTTTAATTTACTTGGAAATTTTCCTTATTGGGAATTATACACAATCACCCAATAACGTTTTTCAAAAATCTTATTCTTTACATGCTTGTTAACCCAAGTATGTCTTTTTGATTATTTTATTTCTAAAATGTAGGTTGCCAAGACCTTGTTTTCTTCATGTTTCATGAGTTATTTAAGCTTGTGTTGGACATATTTTTTAGGATCTAGTCTATGCTCCACTACATCCTTGTGTTGGGTACAACATACTCCATAGGCACAACAACTTTCAATCCATATACTAACTTGAATTGTGTCAATACCATGGTAACCTTGAAAGTTGTCATGAATGACCACAATGTAGAATTAAGTTTTTTGTCCCAATATTTCCTATGCTCTTCCACAATCTTCATCAAAATCCTAAGTAGAATCGTATTAGAACTCTCAGCTTGACCATTAGCCTATGGGTGGTATGGAGTCAACTTCTTATGTAGGATCATATGCTTAGTAGTTAGTTCCTGAATAACCTTATTTAGGAAATGCTTCCCCTTATCATTGACTAACTATATTGGATACCCAAATCTAGTCACAATATTTGAATACATGAAATTAGACACACTAGATGTCGTGTTATCTCTCAAAGATGTGCCTCCACCGATTTTGTACAATAATCTGTGAAAATCTAGAATATATCCATTCCCTATTTCTTAAGCTACAAGTTCTATTGGTCCAATGAAATTTAGCACCCATTTTTAGAATCCTTCCAGTGGCAAGATAGGGTGATCTTGCATTCTATCCTTGTCCAATGGTTGACCCTCCTTCAGGTACTATATACATTCCTTAGCATATTAGTGGGTATCCTTTAGGGCAATTGGCCACCATAATTTAGACCATAGCATCTTCCTTTCCATAATTTCTCTTGAAAACTATCCACTTTTGGTAAGCCAACATGGGCTTGATGAAGTACAATAGGCTACTCATACATAGGGACCCCCCCTCCCCCCCAAGGATGTTATACACTCCTCTTTGATATGAAGTATTCAAAATCACCTAATAAGTCCTACTCTTGAAAGCTAATTTCCTCCTTTGGTGGTTAGTAGTGAAATGTGCAGGCATCACTTGTTTAGCTAGAAAATGAAGCAATTGATCATAATAACTAGAAAATGAGGCATCACACCTTTAACTGAAAAATGAAGCAACTAATCATAATAAGAGTTTGGATCTAAAACTTGCATCTCAAACAATTCAACATTTGGCAACTAAGTAGGAACTCCAACTTCAAGTTCATCATTCTCAAGCCAACTCAAATAATCTACCATTGTATGATCTTTGCTAAGAGTATGAATCACCTTCCATAGTCACAATTCTTGTAACAATAACATCCATCTTGCAAGCCGTCCTATCATTTGGGGTTTATTAATCAAGAATAATAGGGCTTGATGATCAACATGGAAAGTAACCTAATTACCGAAAAGGTATGCGCCTGAACATTTGCAAGGAATATACCATCCCTAATGCCTCTCTTTTCATAACTAAATAATTATTTTCTATAGTTATTGAGTCTCTTGCTTGCATAATATATTGCCATGAACTAGGCAAGCACATTTTCCTACATCAAGACTACTCCAATAGCAACATCAAAGGCATCAAACAAAGACATGAAAATGTAGATTCCATGCAGGAGATTGTAGAATAGGAGCCAAATCAACATCTTTTTTAGTATCCCAAAAGCCTTTTCTTGATCCTCATGCCAAACAAATTGTATACCTTTCTTACTGAGAGTAGTGAGGGGAGAATAAATATGAGATAAATACCTCAAATACCTATTGTGCCACTTGACCTAGCCTACAAACCTCATCAACTTTTGAACATTTGTTGGAGCTTTAGTCTTTTGCACATCAGATATCTTCCTTGGGTCAATAGCCATTCCCTCTTTTGACAAAATATGACCCAACAATACTCCCCTCTTAGTTGCAAAGATTGAATTGAATGGGTTTAAGGACATGGCAAATTTCTTGCACCTCTCAAAACATAGCCTTAAAATGCTTCAAGTGCTCAATCCTGTTGCCAAAGTCACAAAATTCATCTCGATGAACACTCTCATAAAGGTTGTTAAGTATGGATCAAAGGTCTTGTGAGTAGCTCCTTGAAACTCTGAAGGTGTATTCCTTAGTCCAAAATTCATCACAATAATAACATAAGAACCCCATTTTGTAATAAATGTAGTCTTATTCATACCATCTAAAAAACTATACATCTCATGTCCTGCTACATCATCAAGAAGAGAAATAGTGAATGGTATTGGAAAGGGGTTCAAGATTGTTGTTGCATTTAACTTTCTATAGTAAACACAAAAAAAACCTAAACTATGAGCGCCATGGGACTAGCACTCTTCTTAGAGGGGGGTAACATTAACAACAAATATGAAAGACAAAGTCAAAATGCAAGTCAAAGTATAAGTGTTAGATTTACTCTTTGAAGGATGTTGGGGTAAAAGGCCCTTGGGCCTGCTCGTGTACACTGGCCGCCCATATTCTTTATTCATATATATATATATGAAAGTGCAATAAGGCTGTCATAACATTGTTGACAGCACCTACATTCTGTGTGCTCTTCTCTCTCATGTCTCTTGCATCCCTTTCAACTGGTATCAGAGCCACTCCTTTGTGAGCTCTTCCTAGCATCTACACGGGGTATGAGATCTTGTTCTCTCTCATTCATTTCAGTCCACATAGGTACATCAGGTTTTACAGGTTGGGGCAGCCATTGATGAGCTTCCCCCTTGAATCTTGAAGCTTCCCCCCTTGAACTTGGCTTGTTGAGGCTTGGTTTGAAGGCTTCTATTGGCTTCCTTGAGCCCCCTTGTGGCTCCCTTGTGCCCCCCTTCATCAAAAACGTGATCAGCCCCCTCCCTATAGTTTGCACCAATTTTTGGCACTTGAAAGTAGCTCATGATCCTTTCCTTCAACTCCCCTCCTTGTTGGAACTCTTTGGCACTTCAAAATGGCTTCATGAGAGTCCTCGACACTTGGCATTTGATCTTGGCACTTGGCATTTGACTTGGCATTGATTTGTGGGCTGATTTATTTCAGTCCAAGATTTTTCACAGACAGTTTACATCAGTGCTACATTAGCATTTTATGTTTGGGCCACATTGGCATTGACATTGGTCGCCCAGTTGGTCATGAATGCTCCCCGAATGGTGTGGGAATGTATGCCTATCATGCAAGATGGTTTTGGAGCCGATCTTGCTCAGCCATTGACTATTTTACATAGTCCACAGGCAGCCCAAAATAGGGAATCCCCCTATCATTACATTTTATGCTCATGCTACATGGTCATTTGATGCCCGATTATGTCGGGTTGGTGCCTACATGTCTGGGAATGTATGCCTATGAGTTGGCACTTGATTTGAGCTTGGTTTGAGAATTATTTTACTCCGTTTTGGAGTGTTATTTGCTGCTGGAAGCTTCAAGGCTGAAGCTATTTATGCTACAGTTGGGTTATGCCTATTGGTCATGGGGTGCTCCCGGCTACTCGGTATGATGTCATTTGGACTATGCTACATGTCTTGTTTGTGCTCCGGAATGATTTTGAGCTGAGATTAGAGCTCGATTTGGGTTTGACTATCACTTCTTTGCAACTGCATTTCATCTATGACATGGTTTATGCCTAGGCTACCCAGTACGGGTTATGATGTCATGGTGAATGCTTTGTGCTTTGGCTGTGGATGGTAGTTTTTTGAGCTCGTCTCGACATTCATTTGAGTATTCCCTTGAGAAGTTGGACATTGACTTGGATTTTTATTTTACGACCTTGGATGCTATATGGGATTTGATGCTCTGATTATGGATCTTGGCTATTACTTGGATGCACTTAGAGGTATTGAGCAGTGAACTGCTCCCTTGTTTTGGCAGTTGCCTATTGAGCTATGATTGCTTGTTTGCATTTGATATGCGGGATACTTACTGATTAGTGGACTTGGATAGTGCTTGGGATTTATAGTTATGGCCGTCCTGCTTCTCTGTTGTATGGCATCTATGCTATTTGGGCTGCTATTGCTCATCTATGTCAGGGAGCAGTTAATCTTTATGGCCACCCGTGTATGCACACGGTCTGCTGCTATGTATTTTATAGAGCCTCTTACTTGGATGCTTTTACAAAGATATTTGGGCTTTTATTGGAGCTTGATTCTTGGAGGTTTATTTGCCACCTACCGTTTTTGGCTGGACATGTATGTCAGTACATGGTATGAGACATTGCAAAGTTATGTATACTCCTATGTTTCGGGGATGCTTTTGCATTTATGGCTCTGAGGCATGCTTATGCTTTTATAGCTGCGAGTTGGAGTGGTTGGATATGTCATGCTTTTTTCTACTAGGCTTGTCCGTGTGGGAGCTTTTGCATCCGTGGTTGATGCCTTTCTGTTCTCCCCTTCTAGTTTGGATGAGTCCCCTTTGCAGTATGCTATGAGGACTTCCAACTCTTCTAGTCATGCAGACAGTCCTCTTGATGAGTGTGCTCTCTCTGATGAGAGTTCCCATGATTCTTTGAGCTCCTTGGATGTATTGGATAGCCCTACTCATGCTATTACAGAGCAGTTGTCCTCTTCTACAGGTTTTACAGGTTCTTTTTGCTTTCATTGTGGAAAGATGGGGCATGTGAAGCGTGAATGCTTCAAGTGGATTAGAGAGCAGAAAACATTGCGCCGCACTAGACATGAGAGCAGAATCTGTGATACAGCAGGTGAGACCATTGTTGATAGTGGTATGGTGCATGTAGTTACCCATGATGATGCAGCTGAGCCTAGACTCCTGGCATCGTGTTACCCTGCAGATTACTTGCTCAGTGATAGGGCCTATACCTTTGATTGGCTTTTAGATAGTATGGCATCTTGTCATGTTACTCCGCATAGAGCTTGGTTCTCTTCTTATAGGGAGGTTGACGGATGTATTTCTTTGGGCCTTGAGCAGGATTGTCATGTTATTGGTACAGTGGATATACACTTGACTTTGCCAAATGGGTCTTCTCTTATGCTCCGTGATGTCTTGCATATACCTACGCTCAGTAAGAGCTTGATCTCTGGTAGTCAATTGCATGGTGCAAGATATTATGTCTCTCTTGGGGATACTTCATGGAAAATCCATCGTAGTTGCTTGGTATTGGCCAAAGGGATATGGCATGTAGTGCATGTCTCTCATGTGGGAGATTCTATGGTTGTAGTTAGGTAGATACCACATGCATTTTTATGGCATTGTCGCCTAGGCCATGTACGACACATTGAGATGGATGCTTTATGTGATATGGGCTTATTGCCTGCTCTTCCCCATGCTACTTGCCCTGATTGTACTCGTGGTCTGTGTAGAGCCTCTTTGGCTTATGGAAATCGTGTGAGGCATGCTCCTCTAGATCTAGTCCATGTTGCAGTATATGGACCTATGGCTTCCCAGCCACTTGGTGGAGTGTCGTATTTTGTGACCTTCATGGATCATGCTACCCACCATGTTTGGGATTACCCTTTGGTATGGATTGAGGATGTTGTTACTATGCTCGATAGGTTTATGGATTTTGCTAGTAGCAGGCCTAGATGCTTGCAGATGGATTATGAGAGTCATGCTATCTCTCCCAGCTTACGGATCTCTTGTCAGAAATATGGCATTGATTTCTTATGCCCACTGTATTATGGGATTGCTCATGGCATGTGCCTGACTTTACAAGCAAAGGTTGCTTCTATGCTTACCATAACTAGGTTGTCTTATGGCTTTTGGGCTGAGGCCCTTATGATGGTAGTCTACTTGGTTAATCGGATGTCGCGTTTCTCTTTGGATGTTATTACTCTGCATGAGGCATGGAGTGGCATGAGACCCTCCTATGATCACTTGAGGATGTTTGGTTGCCAGGCATCTGCCAGTATGCCACATGAGCCTATGTCATGCAAATGCATACTCCTTGGTTATGGAGATGGTGACTTTACGGCTTACAGGTTTTGGGATTTAGGTGAGGTCTCATACTGTCTTGAGACTCCATTTGACTTGTGTTTGGGATGCTGGCCCTCTTTCGATGATTGATCTTGGAGAGTCTATATGCTCTTCGCTATCTTTTATGCACTGCGCTGATGCTATGCGCCACTTTGATGCTTTACAACTGTGCACTTATGAGTTGTGTTGCTTGATTCATGGGAAGTAGTCATGGATTGCTCTATTGTTTAGAGCTATGGGATCACTTATATCCTGGATGTCATGGACTCAGGGATGCCATGCAACCATCCCCTTCAACAATGGCTCTCTCTCTCTCTCTCTCTCTCTCTCTCCCCCCCAAACTATGCCATAGCACCTTGGCTTTGTCATTTAGGCCATTTTGAGAGTCTTGGTTTAGTTGTTGAGAAAGCTTCCAATTTCCCTCACACCCCCTTAGAGGGATTTCACATGACCTCCAACTAGGTTCTCTTAGGTGTGGCAACAAAGGACTTGTAACATTTAAGCATGATCTTGATGAGGGCACATGCATCTCCTTGATAGTAGTGCTATTTAGCTCTAAGGGGAGGGCAGGAGTTGACTTCTACAAGGGAAAACATATGGTTAATGAGGGACTACCCTCAATCATCAATAACCCCTCCCTTTTACCTAAAGGGGGTTCCAAGTGGGTTTTAAAGTAGTCCCCCCTGCCTTCCAAACCAACTAAACTCTATCACTAGCTCAAAGAACCTTCGAATGTCAAGGAAAGTTCCAAACTATAGTCAAGAAGATTCTAAGATTTATGTTTTGCCATTTGTCAATGCATTCATCTCTCACCAGAAACTTAAACATAAAGGATTTATTGATATTCTTGTCTATAATTTTCCTCTAGAACTATTCATATTTATGTTAATAATATTTGACTCAATCCTAAATGTCAAGGCTACAATTTGATATTATCAATTGCGAATAGGAGTTTTTGATGGTGCCACATACAACAAAAGTGGCCGGTTGAAATCCAACAAGACACTTATAGTTGACAATAATGATGATGCCCACATATTTGATGTTTTGAGTCCTTAAAATATACGTCATATGTGCCCTTTTTTTGGAGGCCTTCCCTTATTGTTAAGGGGGGGGGGAGAGAGAGAGAGAGAGAGAGAGAGAGAGAGAGAGAGAGAGAGAGAGAGAGAGAGAGAGAGAGAGAGAGAGAGAAATTCAATCTTACCTTATGGAAAAATTTCCATCGATAAAAAAACAAAAGTCTCACAAA